>NC_083590.1:21099609-21314609 GCF_027579695.1 Neoarius graeffei | reverse complement strand
TTGTGCATATCAAGGCTGTTACACAGTTCTGCAAAGATATGAAGTTTATCTTGATGAATACACACTCACCGGCCACTTTAACAGGAACTTGTTCTTGATTCTAAGACTCCTGTTCTTGGCTGCAGGACTGGAACCCAATGTGTTGTTCTGCTGTTGCATGCTGAGATGCTTTTCTGCTCACCACGGTTGTAAAGAGTTGCTATGAGTTACTATATCCTTCCTGGCAAAAAAGATTGGTTCGATCTGTCCAGTTTCCTCTGACCTCTCTTATCAACAAGGCGTTTGTTTCTACCCACAGAACCGTCGCTCACTCACTCAGTGTTTTTTGTTTTTCGCACCATTCTGTCTGTGTAAACTCTAGAGACTGTTGTGTGTGAAAACCCCAGGAGATCAGTAGTTTCTGAAATACTCAAACCAGCAGTCCATCTGGCTCAAACCAACACCCATGCCACAGTGAAAGAAAGTCACACTTTGAGATCGCAGTTTTTCCCGTTCTGATGTTTGAACACTGTGAACATGAACTGAAGCTCTTGATTTGTACCTGCATGCATTGTGCTGCTGATTAGAGAACTGCATAAAACCGCTGCACATGGATAATAAAGTGGCCAGTGAGTGTATGTATCACGAGTGAGCGAAGCGAATGAGAAGATAAACTTCATATCTTCACGCCACCGTGTAATGTTCTTTATATTGTATGGACACATCCAAAAAAAACCAAGTTAATCAAAAGAATTTAAATTTTGAATCAGTTCACCATTTTGCCAACGCACGTCTAGTCAGCGGGAAAAACACTGGGAGTGACATCACTGGAGTGAAATATCAGGAAATACGATGTCACTCAGATCCATGATGGATTTGAGCACGAACTATCATCAAGGACAATTCTCACCCAGGTCACCATCTGTTTGAACTGTTGCCCTCTAGCAGGCGTTATAGGTCCATCAAATCCAGAAACACTAGATTCATAAACAGTTTCTTCCCATATGCTATACCAGTAACATACCTAAACAAACAGAAATGACAACTGCCTAAGCCACCCTCTCACTTATGAACTCTTCACGTTGTACTTTTTATTCTTGATTGCATTTCTATAGATGTTGTTTTTTATTGTTTTATTGTTCTATTTATTTTATTATTTTACTATAATACTATAATACTATAGTATTGATGGTTTTGAGTATCGAGTTGGAGTAGCAGCATAATTTCGTTGTACTTGACGTATAATGACAATAAAGGCATTGAATTGAATTTCGTATGAAAAATGCGAGTTTTCCAACACGCGAAGATAAACTTCCTATCTTCAAGCCAACGTACAGTATGATTTTCTTTTTATTATATCGACACATTCACAAACAAAAAGTCCCCAAATTCATCAAAACAATTCAGCGATTTCCTCACGACTGACACACAGAGATTTATGTCACAGTTTTGGTTCTCCATGTCCCGGATGGAGCTCGGATGAAAAATACGAGTGGCGTATTTCCCCGTAAAACACTCGTGTCTACAGAATATATAGTGATATCCAATGTAATGTAAATTTTACTATATCCTGAGAGATTTTCTCATCTCTTTTCTTTTTTATTCATGGCCAGCAATCTGATTCCAAGCCCTCAGTATTAAAACATCATGTAAATCTGTCGTGTTTGCATGAACGAGCCTGTATAAACACCACAGTGCTGGGGAATTCCCGATTCTGATTAGTAAGAAGGTGTTTTGTCGATTCTCAAAGTAGTTCTTTCCATGGTAACAGCTTATACAGAGATGTTTACTGTGGACACTGTGGACAGAATTGTTAAAAATGTGTGTAGATACTTTAATATGTTGATGATATGGCAGAGCATTTTTTAAGGATTTTCCACTAGGAGACCAACTGGTCTGGGCAATACAATCACAGGCCCCAGAGTCCATGCGGCTGCACCGCTGCGGCATATTCTGTGATGCAAATTGCCGCATTACGAATCCTCGTTTCGGCCAGCATAATATCAACATAGTTAATGCAGTGCCAAGTTACCATAACTTCATCATAAGTACGGTAAAATACTAAAATTACACTATGAGTTTAAGTTATTGTTTTATCAACTTTCATAATATTATGTATTTTAAGAAATAACTGTATATTTAGTCTATAATTTGGAAATTGGAACAGTCTTGACAACCCAACTTCAATATTTCTTAAACATTCCAATCCAAAGAAAACAGTCCTATGAATTTGGACCAGCAATTCAAGCATCTCCCATAATCCCATTTCAGTTTTACCTTTCAGCATCAATCTAACATAACTTGGTTTAAAATTTGGTCTCCCAGCAAAGCTGGTTTGGCATTGACTAGGAGACCAAATCTGGCCACTGGAAGACCATTTGGTCTCCCAGTAACTATGTTAAAAAATGCTCTGTGATATGATGATGTTTTTCTGTTTTTACTTGTAGAAGAAGTCTCATTTGTCAGCGCTTACAGCTGTAGCTTTAAGTTTCGAGTCTGTGGTTTCTTGGGAGCATGACAAGCAGCATTTTCTTGTCTTGTTAAGTCCAAGAGAGAGAAAAAGGAGGAGAGACTTGTGAAGGAGCAACTGTTTATAGCTGTAATATAACACAAGTGATAACAGGAACTAACTTGTTTTATGGATGTTCTACAGCATTAAACGTAACTACAAATGGACAAAAATTATGATGGGTTGCTGTTTAATAAATATAAAAATGTTAGCTTGGTAAAGTCAGAGAAAAGGAATAAAACTCTTCGGTATGTGCTGTTATGGTAAAATAATCCATTAAGGTAAGGTTATTTTCCTATAACAGCACACCCCTAAGTGTTTTATTACATCCAAATAAAAATCAGTATCTTTTCTTCACTGTTCTCTTCACATTTCCGAATACAGTTTGTTGATTTGTATTTACACTACCAAAGAATAAATGTTTCCTTTACAGGTTTCCATTTACTGTGTTATTCAAAGCCGTGACGTTTCTGAGCCATGTCACGTTTTCACACAAGCATCCATGCAGCTCTGGTGTGTATCGAAGCGGTTACTGTTGCCTTGGCAACCTCCGTACCAGAACTGGGCGCAGGAGTTCGCCAACGGATCGTAGTACCACTTCACCTCGTAGCTCCTGCACGGCCCGGGGTCGAGACTCTCTCTACAGGCTACAGCTGGAAGCAAACGTGGATGTATTAGAGATATATTTCAGCCTTATATCACAAAATGATAGGTCATGTGATATGATTGTGCTTTTTGGCCTAGATGATGGAACTGCTCGAGCTCACATACAGTATAGTAGCTTTCTCTCGATACTAGCCATCACATCACATTACATTACATCACTGCACATTTGTGGGTTTGCATGATGGCTAGAGATATTTTTTCATTATTTCTGACATAAAGAACGTATCACTCTCATACTGTGACTGTCACTATTATACTGTACGTACAACCCCAATTCCAGAAAGTTGGTGCAGTGTGTAAAACAAATAAAATCAGAATGAAGATTTGCAAATCATAGAAACCCTATATTTCATTGAAAATCATACAAAGACGACATAGCAAATGTTGAAACTGAGAAATTTTATTGTTTTTATTTTTTCAAATATATGCTGATTTTGAATTTGATGTCAGCAACACGTTTCAAAAAAGTTGAGATGGAGAAACAAAAGACTGAAAATTTGTGTAATACTGAGAAAAAAAACTAATTAGGTTAATTGGCAGCAGGTCAGTAACATGATTGGGGATAAAAAGAGCATCCCAGAGAGGCGGAGTCTCTTAGAAGTAAAGATGGCGAGGGATTCACCGCTCTATGAAAAACTGCATGGGCAAACAGTGCAACAGTTTAAGAATAACGTTCCTCAATGTAAAATTGCAGTGAATTTTGGGATCACATCATCTATGGCACAGAATATTATTAAAGATTCAGAGAATCTGGAGAAAGCTCTGTATGTAAGAGACAAGGCTGAAAACTGACATTGGATGCCTGTGATCTTCAGGCCCTCAGGAGACACTGCATTAAAAGCAGACACGTGTCTGTATTGGCTCATACTATGGTCAAATCACTGTATGGCTCAGGAACACTTCAGAAAACCATCGTCTGTGAAAACAGTTCATTACTAAATCCACAAATGCAAGTTAAAACCAGATATAAACAATATCCAGAAACCCCGCCACCTTCTCTGGGCCCGAGCTCTTTTACGATGGACTGAGGTGAAGTGGAAAATTGTCCCGAGGTCTGACGAATCAAAAGTAGAAATTATTTTTAGAAATCATGATCATCACGTTCTCCAGGCTAAAGAGGAGAGGGACCATCTGGCTTGTTATCAGTGCACAGTTCAAAAGCCAGAGTCTGTGATGGTATGAAGGGGCATAAGGGGCATAAATGACATGGGGAGCTTATACATCTGGGAAGGCATCATTAATGCTGAATGATATGTACACATTTCAGAGCAATATGTTGCCATCCAGACAAAATCTTTTTCAGGGAAGGCCTTCCTTCTTTCAGCAAAACAATGCCAAACTGCTTTCTGAACATATTAAAACTTCATGGCTCTGGAGTAAAAGAGTCCAGGTGCTAAACTGGCCTGCTGCAGTCCAGACCTGTCTCCTATTTAAAACATCTGGTGCATTATGAGGCACAAAATGTGACAAAGAAAACCCCAAACTGTTGAGCAACTGAAACTGTATATCAGGCAACAATGGGACAAGATTTCTCTTTGAAAACTACACCAATTGGTCTCTTCAGTTCACAGAGTGTTGTTAAAAGTAGAGGTGATGCAACACAGTGGTGAACATGCCCCTGTCCCAACTTTTTTTGAAACGTGTTGCTGACATCAAATTCAAAATGAGCATATATTTTTCAAAAAAACAAAATTTCTCAGTTTCAACATGTGATATGTTGTCTTTGTACTATTTTCAATGAAATATAAGGTTTCCATGATTTGCAAATTATCACATTCTGTATTTATTGACAGTTTACACAGCGTCCCAACTTTTTTGGAATTGGGGTTGTATGTTGTGCAGTGTATACGATGCTTTAAAATAGTTTATGGAACATCACTTCATTCAACACGTTATACCATAGCGGGGTTGAATCCTCGATTCTGATTGGTCAGGAGGTGTTTAATTTTCAACACAAATCAGAGGTTTACATTCATGCACTCATTCTAATACATTATAGGCTATGCATACATTTCTATAGTAACAATTCATTCACAGGGAACTGTATGGCCGATGCCCCAAATAATCTAACAATACTAATAAATGGGTTAAAAACATAATGAGGTATTATTCAACCAAAAAAAACATATAAATATTGATGTGGGGAAGTTTTCTGGAAGGCTATGGTCACATTACAGCTTGCGATGCTTGGTGGTGATGCTTTCCTGAGCTTCAGGAAGTATTCCCAAACCCATATGCGATTATTCGCTGCTTAGTTTGCCAATGAAAGCATCGCCACAAAATTTCAAATTTTTTGCAATGTTTTCGGCCAAACACGCCAAAAAACAGCTCATGAAGTTTGGAGAACATTTGCTGTGCATCGCACGATTGGTGGCGATGCTACCAATTTTTCATTGCCAAGTCTTGGCGAGCTGTCATGTGACCATAGCCTAAGGAGATGTTTATTAAACATTTGTGTAAGGAGTCTCCAGTGTTAGTGCTTTGACTGCCGGCCACAGTGAATAGTTTCACCAGAAGAAAGATAATGAAAGTATTTGTTCTATCCACATTCATTGGATATGAGCAATCGTGCACTCTGATTGGCTACTCTACTACTAGGATATCAGCTCATATACCATGAGTAGAGAAAAACAAAATGGCAGAGCGCATCAAGTCAGATATATCACTTTATCAAGTATTTAAAAGAAACAGATAAAGCAAAAAGAATACCGTTTTTTGGCAGTAATGCACCTTTAAGTTGGCAGTAATGCACCTTTAAGTTGGTTTGCCAACCGCCAAAAAACCCAAAAGAAGAAAAACAAAATGGCGGACCGTGTTGCTGAAGATGAAATAAAAACTCTACTCAAAAACAAACCCCCCCCCCAAAAAAAAGCAACAAAATATGGAATGAAAGTATTTGATGGTAAGAACATATCTTTTTTTATTTTTCAAGAATTATTATTATGACATTTTTCACAAATTGCTCCTGTCATTTCGCCGGTTTGTTTACATTCTAAGCAGAAATTATTTTGTCGGATGTTTTGTATAAAGTTTTCACTTATCGAATTTGCAAAAAAAAAAAAAAAGCTCTGTTTCTCAAAATCCAGTGAATGTGGATAGAATAAAACAGTTATTCCACTCAGTCTCATTGTACGTGGATTATAGCCGCTATCAGCTCATGTACGACTCGATTTTCTGGAATAATTGTTAAATGTCAGTCCTGTATATGTCATAAGACTGTATTGAGTAAATACAATTGCAAAACAAACAAACAAAATCCTAAAATTAAGTAATGTGCATGTCTAGACCTTTCCAAATGTAACAATTCAGATTGTTGTTGTTAATGTCTCGATATTCATTGCGAATGTATTTCAGTGGAAGTGTGTACCTGCTCCAAACTGGAATGGTGGAGGTTGAATCTGTGAAGGAGAGTGGATCTCAGGGTCAAACAGGACATTTGTAGGAGGCTGAGGTTTTGTCACAGTCGCCACAGGGAGCTGGAAACTCGCTGTCACCGTGTCGTCAATTCCATACGTTTCTGGAGAGGGAGTCTGAAACCCAGCTGGAGCTTCAGGCTGGACAGAAAGTGGGAATATATTCAGGAACTCATTCACAAGACTGAAAACCTTTATTTCGAAATAGACTCAACACAGACACATATCACATTCAGTATCAAATATCATTTGATTATTGCCTGTTTGTGTCTAAACGCATGTTATTTGATCGTTCTCATATTTTCGATAATAAAGGAATCTTTGTGAAAGTTACCGTAACTCAGATGAAATGCAGTGAGTTATGAAAAAATGCCCCGCACCTCTTTACCAGCTGGGAAAATAATGATCCTGTTTAAGCTGCGCACTAAACCATCGTCCAGCTCACAAATCCGACTCAATATCACCGGCTCCAAGTCTGTAAAAAAAACAAAACAGTATAGTGTTGCGGATGTTTTACTGGCGTAGTCTCCTGCACTGTTTGCTGTTTCAATCTGAATAAATAGTCAGATTGTTACAAATTGGAGAAGACATGGCCTAATGGATAGAGAAGCAGCTTTGGGACCAAAAGGTTGCTAGTTCAATTCCCTGGACCATTTCAGGAATGGCTGAAGTGCCCTTGAACAAAACAACTAACCCCCAACTTCTTTGCTGTTATTTCTAATCGCAGACCTACTAAAGAAACATAAGTGATGTAAATAATTTTGCGACATACTGGGCAAGTCCATGAAGTCATGGATAAGGTAGATGTGCTCCTCGTCTGGCTCTGAAGCGATGGATTTCATGTCTCTCTGAAACTGGGCGTAACCTGAATCACTGTGATTGCCTATACCGATTACAAACATCTCTACCCCAGCAGCGTGTGCTTCATCTGCTGCAACCTCCAGCCGTACCGCATCCCGTCTGTCCGCTTGTCCATCCGTCAGCAACACAGCCACCTTCCTCACACCGTACCGCGAGGCCTGGAACAACCGTGTGGCACTACGGATAGCACTTCCTGTAAAAGTACCTTCACCCAGATAGGGCATCTTGCGTACAGCGGCTTTAATGCTGGTCCGGTCGATCAGCTGCTGAAGACTGACCACTACGACATCAGTGTGACTATACAAGACAACTCCAACACGTGTAGCCTCACGGCTCACAGCCACGCGATCTATCAGAGCGTTCACGAAGTCCTTCGTCAGCTCAAAGTTTTCGGGTCCGACGCTCTCAGAGCTGTCAATGATGAACACAAGCTCCAAGGGACTCTCGCTGCACCTCAGACCACAACCTGGAGGAACATGCAAAACACAGGGCGCATCGTTTTCAAATCATAATACACTACACACAACAAATAACTGTAATTCTACTTGGCATTATGATCAATGACTCAATTTTTGTGCCTGGAAAGGTTCATGTAGTAGTGTTAAGCAGGTAATTAAAGGTTATTACTACAGCTCATTTTTTCGGAATGTGTAAATACACTCTGAGAAAAGAGTTTCTTTCAGTTTGTACATTAATGTAAACTCTTTAAAAAAAAAAACTGATGTAGAACCTTTCAACCAAGGGTTGTAAATAATTACCAGTTATTCCACGAAATCCAGTCGTACACGAGCTGATATAAGCCATGTACGACGAGATTGAGTGGAATAACTGTTTTATTCCACAAATTCGATAAATAAAAACTTTATACAAAACGTCCGACAAAATAATTTCCGCTTAGAATGTAAACAAACCGGCGAAATGACAGGAGCAATTTGTGAAAAATGCGATAATTCTTGAAAAATAAAAAATATATATGATCTTACCATCAAATACTTTTGTTTTATATTTTGTTGCTTTTTTGTATTTTTTTTGTGGTTTCGTTTTCGAGTAGAGTTTTTTATTTCATCCTCGGTTGGTTCAGCAACATGCGCTGCCATTTTGTTTTTCTCTACTCATGGTATATGAGCTAATATCCTCGTAGTAGAGTAGCCAATCAGAGCACACGATTGCTCATATCCAGTAAATGTGGATATAATAACAATATCTATCAAAACAACCCTTGAAGAACCTGTTATAGAGGTACGTATGTAATATTAAGATTAACTAAGAAGATAATTACTACAGAAGAATACTAAAGTTAGTGTTACAGCTTTTTTTTTTAAATAAAAAGATTAAATAAAGGCTTGCTCATTGGGGATACATTAGGGATAAAATTAGCTCATGTTTAAAGTCATTCAAATTCTGTAAAGCTGCTTTGCGACAATGTCTATTGTTGAAAGTGCTATAGAAATAAACTTGATTTGACTTAAATAATATTGTCTAATTATTCAATAGCATTGTAATATTATTAGTGTTTTTATAATCATGTGGGCATGTTGCATTACCACACATTTCCCTGATTATTTTGATCACTTCTTCTCTCTGTCGAAAAAAATGAAAGTAATCAGTCAAATTATCTAAGGAAAATGAAATACATGAAACGTATACACACACACACACACACACACACACACACACACACACACACACACACACACACACAGTGGGGCAAAAACGTATTTAGTCAGTCACCAATTGTGCAAGTTCTCCCACTTAAAAAGATGAGAGAGGCCTGTAATTTTCATCATAGGTACACTTCAACTAAGAGACAAAATGAGAAAAAAAAATCCAGAAAATCACATTGTCTGATTTTTAAAGAATTTATTTGCAAATTATGGTGGAAAATAAGTATTTGGTCAATAACAAAAGTTCATCTCAATACTTTGTTATATACCCTTTGTTGGCAATGACAGAGGTCAAACGTTTTCTGTAAGTCTTCACAAGGTTTTCACACACTGTTGCTGGTATTTTGGCCCATTCCTCCATGCAGATCTCCTCTAGAGCAGTGATGTTTTGGGGCTGTCGCTGGGCAACACGGACTTTCAACTCCCTCCAAAGATTTTCTATGGGGTTGAGATCTGGAGACTGGCTAGGCCACTCCAGGACCTTGAAATGCTTCTTACGAAGCCACTCCTTCGTTGCCCGGGCGGTGTGTTTGGGATCATTGTCATGCTGAAAGACCCAGCCTCGTTTCATCTTCAATGCCCTTGCTGATGGAAGGAGGTTTTCACTCAAAATCCCACGATACATGGCCCCATTCATTCTTTCCTTTACACGGATCAGTCGTCCTGGTCCCTTTGCAGAAAAACAGCCCCAAGGCATGATGTTTCCACCCCCATGCTTCACAGTAGGTATGGTGTTCTTTGGATGCAACTCCGCATTCTTTCTCCTCCAAACACGACAAGTTGAGTTTTTACCAAAAAGTTCTATTTTGGTTTCATCTGACCATATGACATTCTCCCAATCCTCTTCTGGATCATCCAAATGCTCTCTAGCAAATTTCAGATGGGCCTGGACATGTACTGGCTTAAGCAGGGGGACATGTCTGGCACTGCAGGATTTGAGTCCCTGGCAGCGTAGTGTGTTACTGTTGCGCCCGGCTCTGCTGTGCTATGGCTGCCTCATTCCTCCTACATATTAGTATGAGTTGCCCGGTCTTCCAGCTCCCAGGCTGCAGGGGGAGCTGATCAACTTGGCTGGCTGGCCATGGTGGCCAATAGGCCAGCTGATTGGTAGTTGGGTGGAGGCGTTTAAAAGCACCTCCTCCAGGTCTGTCGGGTTCTCATTCGTGCTCTGGCTTGGCTGCTCTGGCCCTGTGGCTACGAGGGCTGGCTGCAGCCTCTTCTTTGACTCTCTCTCTCTTCCTCTCCCTTTATCTTTTTACGCACTACACTGCATGAAGCTGATTTTCACTACACATTTGAGTAGTTTACATTTACTGACTGGGTTTGAATCTCTTTTAATAAATGATCATAGTATAACGTTACGTTCGGTGTGGTCTCCTCTATGTTATCTCTGCTTTGAGCCAAGTGGGCATAACATATGGGGGCTCGAGCCGTCTTTGTTCCCGACATTTTCGTTGTTTAAAAAGATACTGTATGTAGTTCCCTAGAGTTGTGAACCGGCATATGTTTTGACTAGGCTGCTCTCATTGCTATTGGTAGAGCGTGAGGTGTGTAGAGCGACGTCATTGGTCTCAAGTTTTTGTGAATGAAGGAGACGTATGTTTGGCCTGCCGGCTTCTCACAGTGTTTGTTTTGGGGGGATTTACATCGTAAGTGTAACGTTATACATGTTTGATCGGGGAAGAGTTGAGCAGAATAGAGCATTTAGTCCAACCAGTTTTGTTTATTTTGTTTCTTTTTTTGCGAAGTGTATTTGTGATCCCGTAACAGGGTATCAGCGTGCAGAGCCTAGCCATCCCCATTCTAGAGCGTTTCGGCGCTTGGGTAGGCCGTAGTGTCACTGGAGCCTGGACCTTGGGCACCGCCGTGGATCTCCGTGCTGGATCGATTAACGGGACAGCTTGGCTCCAGCGGTATGGGTGAGTGAATCCTTTTGGTTCGCTGATCCTCGGTTCTTGGGCTCAGTGTGAAGATAGGTTAGTCTAGTGGTGGGTAAATGTTTAGGGGGAGCTCTGCTGTTATTTTGTTGCGTGTATTACAGATCACTTTGCTTGTAGTTTATCGTGTTTGGTTGGTTAAGTTAACCTGAAAGGCAACGTGTGTTTCTGTTTGTTGTGCATTTTTTTTTTTTTTGATCGTTGAGTGTTGTCAAATTAGCATTAGAAAATGAGCGTGTTTGATGCTTTCGTTGCGTCCCCATCTGAGGCGTTATTTGCGGCTTTAACTAAAGAACAGTTGAATAGTGTAGCCGACCATTATGGGATCGAAGTAATGTTGCCTAAATCAGCAAAGAAAGATGAACTTGCTACATTTATTTCTGAGCGCTTGAAGGAGAAGGACGTATTGCCTGGTACCAAGCCACAGGAGCAGACGAGTCAGGGGGCGTCTTTATTGAAAAGTCCTTTGAGTCCAGTAATGCAATCGGGGCAATCTAGCAAATTATCTTTCGAGCAACAAAAAGAATTGCTGCAAATGCAACATAGCTTGTTAATGGAACAAAAACGATTGGAGGCTAATGAAAGAGAAAAGGATCGTCAGTTGGAGTTGAGACGTTTAGATCAGGTCCGTGTAGTGGAGCGAGAGAAGCTTAAGGTCTCCTCGCCATCGGGCCTGGCCTATATGGTTAAATTCCTTCCTAAATTTGATGAAAGAGATCCTGATGTGTTTTTCTCTTTGTTCGAGAATGTGGCTCTTGATCAGGAGTGGAGTGATGAAGAGAAAGGGTTACTATTACAGACAGCTCTGATTGGGCGTTCGCAACAAGCTTTTATTGCTCTGTCGCCTTCCGAAAGGAAGAGCTATAAATCGGTTAAGGAGGCAGTGTTGAAGTGTTATGAATTAATTCCCGAAGCTTACAGACAACGATTTCGTTCATGGAAAAAATCTGATAAGCATACACATGGCGAACTGGCTAGAGATTTGTCTAGTTTTTTCAACCGTTGGCTTGTAGCTGAAGGTGTTGAGTCGTTTGAGGCATTGCGCGACTTAATGATTTTGGAGCAATCTGTTGCCTGATCGTATGTGCACTTATGTTAATGAACATCCAGTAAAAACAGCGTCGGAGGCTGCTGCTCTCGCAGATGGGTTTGCTCTTACTCATAAGAATCAGGTGCGTGATTTTGTGCCACGGCAAGGGTATAACCGCGGGGGGCAGCGCTTTAACTACTTTAATGCTGTACCATCTATGTCTGATTTAGCCACTCCAACAAATTCTGATCAAACACAAAATCGTAACGCAGAAAATTGGCCTGTTTGTCATTTCTGTCTGGAGCCAGGTCATTTCAAAAGAAACTGTGCGAAAATGTTGAACGAACGTAGAAAGAAGAATGAGCGTGGTAAAGTGGGGCTTTGCGCATCTTCTATCTGTGCTACGCGTCAGTGCAAGGGGGTGGTAAAAATTGATGGGCGTTCGTTCGTTCCAGGAAAATCTGATCAGACGTCTTGTGCTGTATCGAACGAGTTCAAAAGTGGTGTAAAGGGGCAGTGTGATGAGCGTGACAAAACAACTGTGGCCGATATGATGGACTATGCTCCGTTTGTCACAGAGGGTTTTGTCTCGCTGGTTGGTGACACTCGCCGTGTTCCGGTAAAGATCCTGCGCGATACTGGGGCGTCTGAGAGCTTTATATGTCAATCAGTCCTGCCTTTCTCGTCTACTTCAGACACGGGGAACGTTGTGTTAATTCGGGGAATTGGGCTGCAGGCTTTTCCAGTGCCGTTGCATAGAATGCAATTATTTTCTGGTTTTGTGAATGGCGAAGTAACCATGGCTGTGCGTCCTTCTTTGCCCATAGATGGAATAGACCTCATTGTGGGAAACAATCTGGCTCGTGATTGTGTTTTTCCCGAGCAGGTTGTGCCGCTGCCAGTGGTTAGAACCAAAGTTTCACCATCAGCTGAGCTAGTTAAGTGCGGTTCAGATTTTCCAGAGGTTTTTCCAGCGTGCGCTGTGACGCGCGCCATGGCGCGTCGGGAAGCTGCGCAACCGTCTGATGAATCTAAAACCACTTTAGCTCGACTTTTCATTCCTGAACTTCCGGCGTCATTGTCTCGTGATGACATTGTTGTGGCCCAAAAACATGATCAGGGGTTGCAGAAATATTTTGATCTGGTTGCTGATAAGGATAATACGGGTCATGGTTATTTTTTGCAGAATGATTTGTTACTTCGTAGGTGGTCGCCTACTGCTGACACTGATGTGGCAGGTCAGGTCGTGCAGGTGGTGATGCCTGAGGAATGTCGGGACAAAGTGTTGGCTATTGCGCATGGGGACATTTCTGGTCATTTCAGGGTCAAAAAGACTTACAATCGTGTGTTGCAGTATTTTTTCTGGCCACGCATTAAAAGGGATGTTGCGCGGTTTGTGAAGTCGTGTCATGTCTGTCAGATTGCAGGAAAATCTGACACTGTCATTAAACCGGCTCCATTACAACCTATAGTGTCGGTGGGCACTCCCTTTGAACATCTTATCATCGATTGTGTAGGTCCTTTGCCCCCCTCAAAATCTGGCTGTGTTCAGTTGTTCACGGTAATGTGCCAAGCCACCAGGTATCCCGCTGCTTATGCGCTTCGAACCATTTCAACAAAATCCGTTGTTAAGAGTTTGACTCAGTTCATTTCAATCTTTGGGCTACCTAAAGTCATTCAAAGTGATCGCGGCTCGAATTTCACTTCAAGGACGTTTGCTGCTGCGCTCAAGCAGTTGAAAATACAACACAATTTCAGCTCTGCATATCATGCGCAGAGCCAAGGCGCGCTCGAACGTTTTCATGCCACACTCAAGTCTCTTCTCCGCGCGTATTGCGTGGAGATGAAACGTGAGTGGGAGGACGGTTTACCGTGGTTACTAATGGCTGCGCGAGATGTGGTGCAGGAAAGCACCGGCTTTAGTCCCAGTGAACTGGTGTTCGGCCACAAGGTGCGAACTTCCTTGTCTGTGTTGGCAGATGATTTGGATACATCGGATCCTCCTGAGAATTTGGCCAGTTACGTTCTGGGCTTCAGGCGCAGACTGTTTCTGGCGTGGCAAAAAGCCAGTGAAAATTTGACTGACGCGCAAAAGAAAATGAAACACAACTATGATCGCAAGGCTGAGGTGCGTGTCTTCAGCCCTGGGGATCAGGTTCTCGCGCTGTTACCCTTTCCTGGTTCTCCATTCGTTGCCAAATATTCTGGTCCATATACAGTCGTTCGGCAGGTTTCCGATGTAAACTATGTTGTCGCTACTCCTGAGCGTAGGAGAAATACGCAACTGTGTCACATTAACCTTTTAAAGCCATATTTCTCTTTAGCTCAGGTGGAGAGGAAGGCTGAGGTTAAAGCTGTTGGTTTCGCTGCGGTGGAGTACGCTCCTCAGGCTCCGGTGGCAGGGGAGGATGGTGTGCGCTCTCCTGATGACGCGATTTTGCATGCACGTTTGAATAACTCTGAAACTTTAGCTGACTTGGATGTTTTTTTCAGTCATTTGGAATTACATAGGCGGGAGGAATTAAAAGTTTTGATTTTGGAATTTTCTTGTTTGTTTTCAGATATACCGTCTTGCACCAACTTGATGGAGCACGACATTGATGTCGGAGATGCAACACCTATACGACAGAGATTCTATCGCGTGGCACCCGACAAGCGTCAGAGTTTAGATGAGAGTGTCCAGTATCTACTTGATAATGGGCTAGCTAAGCCATCGTACTCTAGTTGGTCGTCCCCGTGTTTGCTCGTTAAGAAATCAGACAACACCTTCAGATTCTGTACTGATTACAGGAAAGTGAATGCGGTGACGAAACCAGACTCTTACCCGTTGCCTAGAATGGAAGATTGTATCGATCAAGTTGGTGCAGCACGTTTTGTTAGTAAATTTGATTTACTTAAAGGTTATTATCAGGTTCCGTTGTCTTCTAGGGCTCAAGAGGTGTCCTCTTTCATTACCCCTACTGGTCTCTACTCTTACACCCACATGTCGTTTGGGCTACGCAACGCCCCCTGCAGTTTCCAACGACTCATGAACCGAGTCATTGCGGGACTGGAGGGGTGCGCGGTGTATATTGATGACGTCGTTTGCTATGCAGATACATCGGAGGTCCATCTGTCACGCATTCGGGCACTGTTTGAGCGGTTGGTGGCAGCAACCCTCACAGTGAACTTAGCTAAATGTGAGTTTGCTCAAGCTACAGTGGAATACCTTGGTAAGATAGTTGGTCAGGGCCATGTTCGACCAGTTAGGGCCAAGGTCTTGGCGATAGATAATTTTCCACCTCCAGCGACAAAAAAGGAACTGATGCGTTTCTTAGGGATGATCGGGTATTACCGGAGTTTCTGTTGTAATTTTTCTTCTGTTACGGCACCTTTGACTAATTTACTCAAAAGTTCAGTGAAGTTTCAGTGGTCTGCTGAGTGTCAGCAGGCCTTTGATAATGCCAAAGCACTGTTGAGTTCTGCGCCCGTCCTGGCGGCTCCTAGGCTGGATGACCCGTTCCAGTTACAGGTTGACGCTAGTCAGGTTGGGGCGGGTGCAGTTCTTTTACAGCGGGATGCAAATGGTGTGGATAGATCAGTCTGCTACTTTTCCAGAAAATTCAACCGTCACCAGTACAATTACTCTACGATCGAAAAGGAGGCTCTTGCCCTGGTCTGGGTCCTCCAACATTTTGAGGTTTATGTTGGTGGTGGTGTGCACCCACTTATTGTTTACTCTGATCACAACCCTTTAACTTTTCTTTCTTCTCTCCAGAATCCCAACCAGTGCTTGATGCGTTGGGCACTTTTTCTACAGCCCTATGAGTTGTCCATTAGGCACATTAGGGGCGTGGATAACATCATGGCGGACGCCTTGTCTCGGGCGCCCGAGTAAAAGGGGTGTCCTCCTTCGGTATCGTCTTCACCTTTTCTCACTTGGCTGTCTAGGCGCCAGGTTTAGCTGGGTGGATGTGGTGAAGGACTGTATGGATGGGGGGGGGGAGACACACTGTTGGGGTGGTGGAGTGTGGGTGTGTGAGTATATGTGTATGCATGTAGTTAATGGCTTTCAGGATAACTGTGTCTAATGTACTGTAATGTTTTTTAATGTTTTAGTCAAGTGTGTGTTTGTATGTTGGGGTTAGGATTGCGTGTGGTCCCTGTCAGAACCCAGGCATGGGTGTCTGTCTTATGGGGGGAGTGATGTTGCGCCCGGCTCTGCTGTGCTATGGCTGCCTCATTCCTCCTACATATTAGTATGAGTTGCCCGGTCTTCCAGCTCCCAGGCTGCAGGGGGAGCTGATCAACTTGGCTGGCTGGCCATGGTGGCCAATAGGCCAGCTGATTGGTAGTTGGGTGGAGGCGTTTAAAAGCACCTCCTCCAGGTCTGTCGGGTTCTCATTCGTGCTCTGGCTTGGCTGCTCTGGCCCTGTGGCTACGAGGGCTGGCTGCAGCCTCTTCTTTGACTCTCTCTCTCTTCCTCTCCCTTTATCTTTTTACGCACTACACTGCATGAAGCTGATTTTCACTACACATTTGAGTAGTTTACATTTACTGACTGGGTTTGAATCTCTTTTAATAAATGATCATAGTATAATGTTACGTTCGGTGTGGTCTCCTCTATGTTATCTCCGCTTTGAGCCAAGTGGGCATAACAGTTACTGATGGTAGCCTTTGTTACTTTGGTCCCAGCTCTCTGCAGGTCATTCACTAGGTCCCCCCGTGTGTTTCTGGGATTTTTGCTCACCGTTCTTGTGATCATTCTGACCCCACGGGGTGAGATCTTGCGTGGAGCCCCAGATCGAGGGAGATTATCAATGGTCTTGTATGTCTTCCATTTTCTAATAATTGCTCCCACAGTTGATTTCTTCACATCAAGCTGCTTACCTATTGCAGATTCAGTCTTCCCAGCCTGGTGCAGGTCTACAATTTTGTTTCTGGTGTCCTTTGACAGATCTTTAGTCTTGGCCATAGTGGAGTTTGGAGTGTGACTGTTTGAGGTTGTGGACAGGTGTCTTTTATACTGATAACGAGTTCAAACAGGTGCCATTAATACAGGTAATGAGTGGAGGACAGAGGAGCCTCTTAAAGAAGTTGTTACAGGTCTGTGAGAGCCAGAAATCTTGCTTGTTTGTAGGTGACCAAATACTTATTTTACCGAGGAATTTACCAATTAAATTCATTAAAAATCCTACAATGTGATTTCCTGGATTCTTTCCCCCCCATTCTGTCTCTCATAATTGAAGTGTACCTATGATGAAAATTACAGGCCTCTCTCATCTTTTTAAGTGGGAGAACTTGCACAATTGGTGGCTGACTAAATACTCTTTTGCCCCACTGTATATATCCCCAAGGTCTATGTAATTAATGTAATTAATCATAAGCTTTGCACTTACTGAGAGTCCAGGATCTCCTTTCTCACCAGGTTTTCCCTACAATATGAAAAACATTTCATGACTCATTTATCATATACTCATATACACACTCACCGGATACTTTAATAGGAACTTGTTGTTGATTCTAAGATTCCTGTTCTTGGCTGCAGGACTGGAACCCAATGTGTTTTTCTGCTGTTGCGTACTTAGAAGCTTTTCTGCTCACCACGGTTGTAAAGAGTTGCTATGAGTTACTATATCCTTCCTGGCAGCTCGAACCAATCTGGGTTGGGTTTCCCAAAAGCCTCTTAACACTCAAAGCATCTTAATGAGGAGAGAGAGTGTTCATTGTGCTGCTCGCTCTACCATTTAACGATGATCTTTGTGTTGCGATGCTTTTGAGAAATTTGGCACTGTCCATTTTCCTCTGACCGCTCTTATCAACAAGGCGTTTGCTTCCACCCACAGAACCGTCATTGCTCACGTAATTTGCACCATTCTGTGTAAACTCTAGAGAATGTTGTGTGTGAAAACCCCAGGAGATCAGCAGCTTCTGAAATACTCAAACCAGTCCATCGGGCTCAAACCAACAGTGAAAGAAAGTCACACTTTGAGATCACAATTTTTCCCATTGTGATGTTTGAAGTGAACATTAATTGAAGCTCTTGATTTGTGTCTCCATGATTTTATGCATTGTGCTGCTGCCAAGGGCTCGGCTGATTAGAGAACTGCGTCAAACAGCAGGTGGATGGATGGGTGTTCCTAATAAAGTGGCCAGTGATTGTGTGATATATATATATATATATATATATATATATATATACACACACACACAGCAGTTATGAAAATACCATTGCTCCTGTTTGTCCAGGTACTCCAAAATCACCGCTGTCTCCTTTTCTTCCACGCTCACCAGACAGACCCCTGTCCCCCTGAAACCAGAGCACATTCGATAACTATTACCAGAACATACTCTTTCCAGTCCAACTTAGTGGTACTGTGACTTACTGTCTACCAAGTCATACAGTTTGTATACAAATATAATTTCTGCATGACCCCAGTGTTGATATAAAGGCTTACAAACAAACTTTAATACCATCCAGCATAATGAACATAAATGTGTGCTTCAATAAGTCTTATATTTCTGCACAAAAAGATTATTTTTTGATCCATCTACTTCCATACGAAAGTCACCATTGAGATTGAAAACATAACTAGGCTTTTTTTTGCTTTCTTTTGTTTAATTTCAGTGTATATAATGGCCCTTTTCCACTACCCTTTTTCAGCTCACTTCAGCTCGCTTCAGCTCACTTCAGCCCGACACGGCTCGCGTTTCGACTACCAAAAACCGGCACGACTCAGCTCGTTTCAGCCCTGCTTAGCCCCTAAAACTCGCACGGTTTTGGAGTGGGGCTGAAGCGAGCCAAGCCGTGCCGAGTGAGGTTGGGGGCGTGAGCAGACACTCCCCTGTGCACTGATTGGTGAGGAGGAGTGTCCTCACATGCCCACACACGCCCCGCGAGCACGCTGGGATCTGTAAACACCGCAAACCCGGAAGGAGAAGAATTACGAATTACGAGAATTTCTGAAGCCTTATGCGCCTCGCCTCATCTATACGCTCTTGCCAGTATCTGTCCGCGTTGTAGGTGACAACAAGCCACAGCACCAAGACCAGCAACACTAACGACTCCATGTCCTCCATGTTTATTGTTTACTATCCGGGTCGTGAGACTACCGCTTAAAAGATCACTGAATCAGTGACATACAGAGCATCGTGGACGAGTTCGCGGAGCGCAAGGCTCGTCGTATGCCCTTCAAATAATGCGCGCAGTAGGCTATTGGTGTTTTATTATGAGCCATGTACAGTATGTCGCCGAATGTTTTTTTGTTTCTGAGTTACATGTTCGTTTGAAGGACTTAATGTACAAAATAACATAGTTGCACCCCGTAGTGTTGAAATTGGTAAACACAGTGCATTCAGTGAGGTTTGCACCGCCCTCCTTTTATTTCTGACTCTTCCTGTCACCGTTGCAACCTCTGAGCGCTCATTCGTATGCCCTTCAAATAATGTGCGCAGTATAGGCTATTGATGTTTTATTATGAGCCATGTACAGTATCCTAATGTTTTTTGTTTCTGAGTTACATGTTCGTTTGAAGGACTTGATGTACTAAATAACATATAGTTGCACCCGGTAGTGTTGAAATTGGTAAACACCGCAGTTGCGGACATTTTGTAGCCTAAAATGATGTTATGATAAGCTTTAATAAAGGGCCCGGTCATTTGCCCCGCCCCCGGCCCGGCTCTGACTTGTTCCGCCACTGTCACTGATGTCACTGTTTGCGCTGCTTAACGACATCACCTGACGTCCACCCACTTTCGCTAACTCCACCCAATGTGTCCACCCACTTCCAGCCAGCACGGTTCAGCGCGGTTGTAGTCGAAATGCAACTCCAACAGCCCCGCTCAGCTCGACTCAGCTCGACTCGGCACGGCACGGCTCAGCCGCGTTTGTAGTGGAAAAGCGGCATTAGTCATATTTCAGTCATGATTAACTTGCTTTCTACTCTATTAAACAATAAATCCTGAGTTTCCAGCACCTTCGGTCCTGCAAAGCCTTCTCCTGGGAAACCTCTGGGGCCTGGTGGTCCCTGGAAACCTGGCTCTCCTTTTGGACCCTGAATGCCCTCTCCAGGTGGACCTGGAGGACCAGGAGGACCTGGCTGACCAGTCGCACCCTAGAAGTAAACCCAAGACAAAGCATAACTGGACAAATCTTTTTGTTCTGATGTTAGTATACTTAAATGGTTCTAAAAAGTTTACCTTTGGTCCTGGAAGTCCTATCCCAGGTGGCCCAGATGGCCCAGGAACCCCAGGGGAACCTCTGTCCCCCTATCAATGCAGAGCTTCTATTAGCTTAACATAGACAAAAGACATGAGTGATTGTTTTCATGAACATATCATGATTACCTTAGGTCCTGGTAGTCCATTTCCTTCTGGTCCCATTTCTCCTGGTACTCCAGGCAATCCAGGAAGTCCCTAATTTAAGGGCATAAACCCAGAAGAGGAATTTGCTTGTCTAGCCATACCATGCCTGTTTCTACTAGGCAAAGTACCAGAACTTTTGGCACCAGAAACCTGGAACTGTGCTTTTGCCATTGGTCCAATTCCAAATGTATCCAGTTGTACAACCCCGATTCCAAAAAAGTTGGGACAAAGTACAAATTGTAAATAAAAATGGAATGCAATAATTTACAAATCTCAAAAACTGATATTGTATTCACAATAGAACATAGACAACATATCAAATGTCGAAAGTGAGACATTTTGAAATATCATGCCAAATATTGGCTCATTTGAAATTTCATGACAGCAACACATCTCAAAAAAGTTGGGACAGGGGCAATAAGAGGCTGGAAAAGTTAAAGGTAGAAAAAAGGAACAGCTGGAGGACCAAATTGCAACTCATTAGGTCAATTGGCAATAGGTCATTAACATGACTGGGTATAAAAAGAGCATCTTGGAGTGGCAGCGGCTCTCAGAAGTAAAGATGGGAAGAGGATCACCAATCCCCCTAATTCTGCGCCAACAAATAGTGGAGCAATATCAGAAAGGAGTTCGACAGTGTAAAATTGCAAAGAGTTTGAACATATCATCATCTACAGTGCATAATATCATCAAAAGATTCAGAGAATCTGGAAGAATCTCTGTGCGTAAGGGTCAAGGCCGGAAAACCATACTGGGTGCCCGTGATCTTTGGGCCCTTAGACGGCACTGCATCACATACAGGCATGCTTCTGTATTGGAAATCACAAAATGGGCTCAGGAATATTTCCAGAGAACATTATCTGTGAACACAATTCACCGTGCCATCCGCCGTTGCCAGCTAAAACTCTATAGTTCAAAGAAGAAGCCGTATCTAAACATGATCCAGAAGCGCAGATGTCTTCTCTGGGCCAAGGCTCATTTAAAATGAACTGTGGCAAAGTGGGAAACTGTTCTGTGGACAGACGAATCAAAATTTGAAGTTCTTTATGGAAATCAAGGGCGCCGTGCCATTCGGACTAAAGAGGAGAAGGACGACCCAAGTTGTTATCAGCACTCAGTTCAGAAGCCTGCATCTCTGATGGTATGGGGTTACATTAGTGCATGTGGCATGGGCAGCTTACACATCTGGAAAGACACCATCAATGCTGAAAGGTATCTCCAGGTTCTAGAGCAACATATGCTCCCATCCAGACGACGTCTCTTTCAGGGAAGACCTTGCATTTTCCAACATAACAATGCCAAACCACATACTGCATCAATTACAGCATCATGGCTGCGTAGAAGAAGGGTCTGGGTACTGAACTGGCCAGCCTGCAGTCCACATCTTTCACCGATAGAAAACATTTGGCGCATCATAAAACGGAAGATACGACAAAAAAGACCTAAGATAGTTGAGCAACTAGAATCCTACATTAGACAAGAATGGGTTAACATTCCTATCCCTAAACTTGAGCAACTTGTCTCCTCAGTCCCCAGACGTTTACAGACTGTTGTAAAGAGAAAAGGGGATGTCTCACAGTGGTAAACATGGCCTTGTCCCAACTTTTTTGAGATGTGTTGTTGTCATGAAATTTAAAATCAGCTAATTTTTCTCTTTAAATGATACATTTTCTCAGTTTAAACATTTGATATGTCATCTATGTTCTATTCTGAATAAAATATGGAATTTTGAAACTTCCACATCATTGCATTCCGTTTTTATTTACAATTTGTACTTTGTCCCAACTTTTTTGGAATCGGGGTTGTATATTGGTTTGAACTTTCAAAGATGAACAGTTCTTGTAGTTACAACTAATGGAACAAATTGTACTTTGAGGTGGGGTGAGGTTGGCTCATTGCCAACTAATTAGGCGTACAACTTTGGACAATGTGTAAGACATTTAAAAGAAACAAAACATTAAATTAATAAACATTCAGTAATTCTAGTCTGGTTTCTAATTTTGATATTACAAACACTGCATGAATGAACAGAAATCCAAAGGTTATATCAATATTTATGGAGGGAAAGTTACACATAATCTGTGTTGGGTTCTGCACATGATGAAATAGATTTTCAGGCTTCCTGAAGAGTTCATATCTCAGAGGTTGCCGGATTTTCTTGAGTCGAATGGTCTCGAGAAAACTGTAGGTTTTTTTTTTAATAGTGTCTAGAGCACTAATTTTAAACACAAGCATTTGCCTTTAAGCCTCGGTCACAACCGGACGTATGATTTTTTGGCCGTGCGATTTTTGGCATTTCCCAAATCGCTGCATTTTTTTTTTTTGTTCGTGGAGAACGTAGTTGTGGTGACCATGAAGGAATAAGATCACCGCGCACCCAACATACAACCTGGAAGTCGAACGTGCGTACCACGCACGAAATCTGAGGCTGCTCGGACGTACGGCTGTCGCTTCATTCGTACAGCCAACGCACGTAGTTATAAGACCAATGTCCTTCAAACGTGCACTAATCGTACTGACCGTGCATTCCATGCAGGCTTCGTATGAAGGTTGCAAGAACTGCGCACAATCTGTACGTTGTGCGTACCAACGACGTTGGATTTTTACTAAGAAAATGCCAAAACAGCACCATAATTAGTATTTAGCAGGTCAATACTCACCAGTTGTGTGTAGTTCAGTAGCAATGCCCTGTGTCAATTTCCATTTGTGGATGGCTGTTGCTGTACAGGTCCAAAGTCTTGTCGTAGAAACAAGGGTTGGCACAGAAAAAATCTACCAGCCTCTCCTCGTCTGCTACGCCGAAAGAGTACGACAAACTCCTGGCCTGCTGGCCACTGTCGTGGTCTTCATCCTCTTCCTCACTGCTCCTTGTCCTCTCTCTCTCCTCCCTCTCTGCCGCCATCTCTCTCTCCTCCCTCTCTGTCACCCCCTCTCTCTCTTCCGTCTCCGACACCTTTTCTATCCTCCTCTTCCCTTTTGCCTTCGGCATATTGAAGCGAAGCAATGAAATGAAATGAAATTGGATTTTCTCTCAATTAAAGCCTACGTGTACAAATGGCCGTAGGCACCCCTACAGCTTTATATACCCGAGTTTTCGTGCGATTGACGCCCTCTCACCGTACGGCCAATGTACGGCTGACTTACTCGACACGCATGGATGACGTACGAAATATCTGAACATGCGTTGGCCGCACTAATTACGTATGTGGGGCACATGACACACATACAGAGTCCGGAAGTGTGATGTACAAAAAAATTTGGCATTTTGCCCAAACCTGACACCAGCAAATCGTACGAAAGACACACGTCGGCCGTACGGAAGACACACGAGGCCGTAAGTTTGTCTTGCAACCTGAAAAAACCGTAAGCGCCCGTAGAGTTTGTTTGACATGACAAAGAACCTCTGCGGCTGGTCTGCGGCCAGTCTACGGCTCGAAAATCAGCACGTCACACACGCACCCTCCGTGCGTTTCTTGCGGTTTTTTGCACGTAGACCGGCCGTAGGAGCACGTACGGCCGGTTGTGACCGAGGCTTTAAGCCTGAATGTATGTGTCACGCCACGGGATTTTTGTACCAGATGCTCTGTTTACAGAATGCATAGAAATGGTGTTGAAAAGCGTGTGATATTTTGCACCATTTTTGCTGGCTGATCTAGTAACTATCAACGAACAATCACCTCAATAGCGCCCCTACGGGATACATTTACCACTTTTACCACCATCCATGACTGTGTTGGACTGAGGCTGGTTCTAGAGGACTTGAGACAGGGACTCGTTTTAAATGACTACTGTGTAGTTACTGTCCAGAACCGGAAATGAGTCAACACTCAACAACATCCTTTCATTGTACATTTCCTGACTGATTCTGAGTCCTGGTCTCCATGTTCTCAACACTGCATGTTCAGAGGATAGAAAGAACAAGATCAACTGTGAGCTACTATTCACTTACGTATACCCCCCCCTCGCTTATATCAGAATGCAAGCAGTCGAAGGAATAGAACACTTATTATGAATGTTGACTTCAACAAATAATTAACCCTGAAACAAGTAAGTAAAGAGCAGTGTCTCTCCCCAGGGATTTCAAATAGCATCCTGGTAAACTCATCTCATCTCATTATCTGTAGCCGCTTTATCCTGTTCTACAGGGTCGCAGGCAAGCTGGAGCCTATTCCAGCTGACTACGCGCGAAAGGCGGGGTACACCCTGGACAAGTCGCCAGGTCATCACAGGGCTGACACATAGACACAGACAACCATTCACACTCACATTCACACCTACGCTCAATTTAGAGTCACCAGTTAACCTAACCTGCATGTCTTTGGACTGTGGGGGAAACCGGAGCACCCGGAGGAAACCCACGCGGACACGGGGAGAACATGCAAACTCCGCACAGAAAGGCCCTCGCCAGCCACGGGGCTCGAACCCGGACCTTCTTGCTGTGAGGCGACAGTGCTAACCACTACACCACCGTGCCGCCCTCCTGGTAAACTGTCATTTTGAAATAGCATTTTGCTTCTTGAAATAGTGTCAAAATCCACTAGTGTCTATATGTTTCATAAATACATTCAGTCGGTAAACAGGAAGTCGATGTGCAACAGACCTGAAAACGGTATACATGGTACAGAATCCCAAGCTGAAGCTCAGTACCAAATATCAAGTGGTTGTGATTTGTAGTTGTTGAGAAAAGTGTTACGAAAATTTTGTAAATCCACACTATATGTTTCATAAATACATTCAGTCGATAAACAGGAAGTCAATATGTGACAGACCTGAAAACGGTATACATGGTACAGAACCCCAAGATGAAGCTCGGTACCAAATATCAAGCAGTTGTGGTTTGTAGTTGCTGGGAAAAGTGTTTCAAAAATTTTGTAAATCCACGCCATATGTTTCATAAATACATTAAGTCGGTAAACAGGAAGTCGATGTCCGACAGACCTGAAAACGGTGTATATGGTATAGAACCCCAAGCTAAAGCTCAGCACCAAGTAGCTACAATTTGTAGTTGCTGAGAAAAAGGGTGTTTCAGACAGACGGATGGACAGAGGTAAAAAAAACAATACCCTCCCCCTTCGGCACGGGGGTATAATAATAAAAACATATTTTATGACTGACTATCTTGTCTCAACAATAGTTCTAGCTTTTGGTAATATTTTGTACAGGTTAAAGTTGGTCCCATGTTAGAGTATCGGTGACGAATATTCTGACGTAATATCCCGTAGGGGCGCTATTGAGCTGATTATTCGTTGATAATTACTGGATCAGCCAGTGAAAACGGTGTAAAATATGGCGCGCTTTTCAACGGCATTTCTACGCATTCAGTAAACAGAGCCTCTGGTACAAAAATCCTATGGCATGACATATTCAGGGATAGAAACTGCAGACTGAAAAAGGAAAAGAGTTTTTTGTTTTGCTGTTCAATGCAATACATTATAAGTACTTAGCTGTTTTTCCAAAAATTGTTAAAAGAATGCCTAAAGGTTTGAATAACGCCGTGTTGTTCTGCTATATTTAAATAAACCTCTGATGAGCATCTATAAAGGTTAGACTTTTTAACTGAACTTTCCTGCAAGACATTTTTAAACAAGTCTATGAACTCACAGATGGAAATGAATTAGAAGGAGAACCCCAAGGACCACTGGCTCCAGTTCTTTTTTTCATGTGCAATTAATATATATGTATACACACACACACCTGAGGCCCAGGGTAACCTTCTCCTTTTAACCCTTTTCGTCCCGCTGGTCCAGGTGGTCCTCTCTCACCCTGAAAACAATGTAAGAACATCCATGCGTCAAAATGAAACCTAATAAGACTACATTTTTTTTCAACGTGTCCATTTGTATCCAACAATTTATCACCTTTGGCCCAGTGATTCTGACACCTGGCTCTCCCACCATGCCCTGAGAACCCACAGGCCCAGGCTCCCCCTGATAAGAAATACAACATACTGAAATTCAGTTTAATTTGGCAGCATTATCACACCACCACGGTTCTCTGGAAGTCCACATCCATCCTCATTAAAATATTACAACAGGATGTTTGCTCTATGCCCAGTATACGCATTATTGATATAATTTCCCTCATTCATTATTCATGAAAACTAAAAACAAAAGATGTGATGATCATGACACATGACAATCGGCTTGATAAAGTCTCATCTCATCTCATTATCTCTAGCCGCTTTATCCTTCTACAGGGTCGCAGGCAAGCTGGAGCCTATCCCAGCTGACTACGGGCGAAAGGCGGGGTACACCCTGGACAAGTCGCCAGGTCATCACAGGGCTGACACATAGACACAGACAACCATTCACACTCACATTCACACCTACGGTCAATTTAGAGTCACCAGTTAACCTAACCTGCATGTCTTTGGACTGTGGGGGAAACCGGAGCACCCGGAGGAAACCCACGCGGACACGGGGAGAACATGCAAACTCCGCACAGAAAGGCCCTCGCCGGCCCCGGGGCTCGAACCCAGGACCTTCTTGCTGTGAGGCGACAGCACTAACCACTGCACCACCGTGCCGCCGGCTTGATAAAGTGTGAACATTTAATTACCTTTGAACCAGGATATCCAATCCCAGGGGGTCCAGGCATCCCCAATGCCCCAGGACTACCAGGTTCTCCCTAAAATAATAAACCAATATTCATCCACAGATATTTATTATCACAGCGTGATCCACTCATATTGGTAAACGTCCTGCTGCTTATCAGACTTGAGTCTGACTCGTGCCCTAATTTTAAGGACTCGTGACTTGACTTGGACTTGAGCACCGATGACTCGAACTCAGACTCGTGCATTAACTGCATTCGGACTCGTAAACTGGAGACAAGGACTCTGATTTTTTCTTTATTTTTTGTAACGACGTAATAATTTGGCATAAGATATTTATATCTATGTTAATTTTTACACTAATTTAGTGCAAGAGAATGCACATTCACCTGTTCATACATCATGTTCAGGAACAAACTAACATTAATGGTGCTAAAATGCCTGGAGAGAACGCCTCTAGGATTGTCCGCTTTGCTTATACAGACTTCTCGTGCAGTGGGAAAAAATGCACTGCTATGTGTTCCATATGTAGAAGAACTATCGAGGAGACGACGGGGACAACCTCGAAATTCAATCGTCATTTGGTAAGACTCCACCCAGAGAAGGAAGTGACACGCTATGTTCATTGCCCTGTTGATAGTGGGCGGGGTTTGCTGAGCTACAAACTAGCTAGTGTTAACCCTCTCTCATGTTATTTGCCCTGTTAATAGTGGGCGGGGCTTGCTGAGTGATGAAGAAGCTTTTTATCTATAAATTATTAACTAAAATGGGGCGGTCGAGCAGAAACGTTAGTCCAACACAGTAGCAGAGACGCTTTCACATAAAGGCAGCAACAGCCACCGTCAAATGGTGTGGTTGGAGTCTTGTTCTCGGACTCGATTCGAATCAATAGTGGACTCGACTCGGACTTGAAATTTTTTATAATGACTCGGACTTGAACACTTGGGACTCGAGACTGGACTCGGGCTCGAGGTTTAGTGACTCGACTACAACACTGCTGCTTATCATGTTAAGCTCAAACTCGTAAATTGGAAGCAGAAAGCTACATGTGCATTAAACCTGCTTACACCACAGTGTTCCACTTTGATTGGGCAGAAGGTGTTGATTCATTTTCTATAACAGCAGTTTATATTAACATAGTCTTTCAGAAGCCATGGCCTAATGGTTTGAGAAGCAGTTTTAGGACCAAAAGGTTGCTGGTTTGATTCCCTGGACCAGCAGGGATGGCTGAAGTGCCCTTGAGCAAAGCACCTAACCCCCAACTGCTGCCCAAGCTAATCTGGATAAGAGTATCTGCTAAATGCCTGTAATGTATTATTGTTTCTATAGTAACAGTTAAAGCAAAAGAGCTTGTATATCATGGATGCTGCACATAAACCTATTTTTATGCACATAATAAATCCCTTGGGGTTGTGCTGTTATAGGAAAATAATCAACGTCATGTGATCCAATATGAAGTGGAGTTACTGTTATCACCATGAAGTTGTTTTCTAATAACTGCAATTTGTCAATGATTAAGGTTTGTTATTTATTACTCAATACTGAATGACTCAATATTTACCTTCGCCCCTGGTGGTCCTGCAGGTCCTGGAGATCCTGGAAGACCACGAATCCCTCGGTCACCTTGATCACCCTTTGGTGACATCACACATCAACATCATTCATAATTCATCCCACAGTTCATATTCACAAGCTCCAGTGATATCTACACAATGAGACTGTATCATTAACCTTTTCTCCTGGAATCCCTTTTCCTGGTGCACCATCAGGACCTTGCAGGCCTGGTAAACCCTTCTCACCCTAACGTCCCATATGTGCCGATAAACCAAGAGGAACAAAACAAAAGACAATTACAAAGATTTACACAATTACACAGTTTGATCTTGCAACAAAGTGGACATCTTTATCTCAAATTTCACTTTTTTAAAAGGTCCCTTGCTTTTATGTTGCGTATTATTACAGTACACGACAGAAAAAAATGTGATCATCGTTTTAAGTCCTTATTTTCTATCCCCCATTTTCTTCTAGTTTCAAGGAAAGTGCTTGTTTAGAGGTGGTGGGCCAGATGCTGTTGAAGAAATCCATCCCCGATGTTCCTACTCAAGAAAAGTCTGTCAACCTTAGAGGCATAAATGACACACAGGTCATTTTAGTAACCTGAAAGCGGAGCTTTTGGATTGAAGTCACCGATTTAGATTATGGCCTCTCGCGAAACAGTATCCAGTCTATTCATTTACACATCGTTTTTATTTTTCAGCTAGCTGTAAGGTCTCTAAAAATGAACCCTGACCCTACCTTGGGTCCTACAGCGCCATCTTCTCCTGGGATGCCAGGAATTCCCGGACTGCCATCTGATCCTGGCTCCCCCTGGAACATACATAATATTTACAGACATCTACAGTGAAGCTGTCACAGATCTACACCAACTGGGTTTTACTGTAGGTGACTAAGATATGGTATCATCAACTAAACTGTAGTAATTACTCTTCTGGCTGAAATAATGGATCATTAGCAATAATGAATACAGCAAAGTAAAATATTTCTATATAAGAAAAATTCCTTAATGTTCGAATTACTGTCAGCTGGTAATACTTCAACACAAAGTCTAGACTCTGTTTATTGTCCTTTTAAAGCTAGACGGCCTTTCAATTTCATAAAATCAGTGAAATTTACAGTAGTTCCTGCTGAAATTTGGTCATTGTGATATAGGTTTATTTCTGTAATATGTCACAAAATATCAGGCCATTATACTGTAACTGGGAAGTTACAGTAGTGCTTGAAAATTTGTGAACCCTTTAGAATTTTCTATGTTTCTGCATAAATATGGCCTAAAACAACATCAGATTTTCACACACGTCCTAAAAGTAGATAAAGAGAACCCAGTTCAACAAATGAGACAAAAATATTATACTTGGTTGTTTATTTATTGAGGAAAATGATCCAATAATACATATCTGTGAGTGGCAAAAGTATGTGAACCTTTGCTTTCAGTATCTGGTGTGACCCCCTTGTGCAGCAATAACTGCAACTAAACGTTTCCGGTAACTGTTGATCAGTCCTGCACACCAGCTTGGAGGAATTTTAGCCCATTCCTCCGTACAGAACAGCTTCAGCTCTGGGATGTTGGTGGGTTTCCTCACATGAACTGCTCGCTTCAGGTCCTTCCACAACATTTCGATTGGATTAAGGTCAGGACTTTAACTTGGCCATTCCAAAACATTAACTTTATTTTTCTTTAACCATTCTTTGGTAGAACGACTTGTGTGCTTAGGGTCGTTGTCTTTCTGCATGACCCACCTTCTCTTGAGATTCAGTTCATGGACAGATGTCCTGACATTTTCCTTTAGAATTCACTGGTATAATTCAGAATTCATTGTTCCATCCGTGATGGCAAGCCGTCCTGGCCCAGATGCAGCAAAACAGGCCCAAACCATGATACTACCACCACCATGTTTCACAGATGGCATAAGGTTCTTATGCTGGAATGCAGTATTTTCCTTTCTCCAAACATAACGCTTCTCATTTAAACCAAAAAGTTCTATTTTGGTCTCATCCATCCACAAAACATTTTTCCAATAGCCTTCTGGCTTGTCCACATGATCTTTAGCAAACTGCAGACGAGCAGCAGTGATCTTTTTGGAGAGCAATGGCTTTCTACTTGCAACCCTGCCATGCACACCATTGTTGTTCAGTGTTCTCCTGATGGTGGACTCATGAACATTAGCCAATGTGAGAGAGGCCTTCAGTTGCTTAAAAGTTACCCTGGGGTCCTTTGTGACCTCGCCAACTATTACACGCCTTGCTCTTGGAGTGATCTTTGTTGGTCGACCATTCTTGGAGAGGGTAACAATGGTCTTGAATTTCCTCCATTTGTACACAATCTGTTTGACTGTGGATTGGTGGAGTCCAAACTCCTTAGAGATGGTTTTGTAACCTTTTCCAGCCTGATGAGCATCAACAACGCTTTTTCTGAGGTCCTCAGAAATCTCCTTTGTTCGTGCCATGATACACTTCCACAAACATGTTTTGTGAAGATCAGACTTTGATAGGTCCCTGTTCATTAAATAAAACAGGGTGCCCACTCACACCTGATTGTCATCCCATTGATTGAAAACACCTGACTCTAATTTCACCTTCAAATTAACTGATAATCCTAGAGGTTCACATACTTTTGCCACACACAGATATGTAATATTGGATCATTTTCCTCAATAAATAAATGAGCAAGTATAATTTTTTTGTCTCATTTGTTTAACTGGGTTCTCTTTATCTACTTTTAGGACTTGTGTGAAAATCTGATGATGTTTTAGGTCATATTTATGCAGAAATATAGAAAATTTCAAAGGGTCCACAAATTTTCAAGCACCACTGTATTTAATTTGAGGGGATTAAAGCAAATAATGTACATGAAATCACTCGCTTCGTGCAGTCAAGCAGACAGGAAGTCTGTGTGCGCATGCGCAGGTTTACCTTCTTCTTGGGTTTTCCAGCAGCTGGCATCCACAGTGTTGCATTACTGCCACCTACAGGTTTACCTTTGACCGTGCACTGACAGTTCCATCATTCTGTCGCTAAACGAACAGCTGATCACACCGAGGTGCTCGCTGACTGCCGATATTTATTAGTTTGGTCCAGCGTTTCCTTTCCTTCGTATGTAACCTAACATCTTCTCACTTTCTGTTACTGTAGTCGGTCTTTCACGTTTCATTCACATCCTCCATTTTTCTCTCCTGTCTCAAATTTGTATCGCACAATGCCTTGTGCGAACGGGGAAAGCCCACCACGTCATGCATGACGTAGTATCTTGAATTGGGTCATGGTGAAGCAGGAAAAAATAGCGGAGAATTTAGGGCCACATGGCCTTAAATTCATTAATTGTTCTATTTTAAAAACTTATAAAATTGGAAGTCTGTGATTCGAATTCAGTAGCTTTCGGTCCACTAAACAAAATTAATTGGGTGTCGGGGAAAATTATTTTTATGACCTACGCTTGAAAAATCTGAAAGGTAGTCTATCTTTAATCATTTGTTTGATTTTTCTTGTGTCAATTTTAAATAATTGACATACCTGTGTTGTGTCCTATCAGTTATTATAGATTATAGTTCTAAACTATATATAAGTATTTCATGTATGTCCTTATTAATGTACTTATTATACATTATTATCAAAGTCTGTACTTTTGGTCCAGGTTCTCCGATGCTTTTTTCTCCTTGAGGTCCATGTTCACCAGGGAAGCCCTGATCCCCCTGGAAAGCAATTAACATTTATCAGTGCAACAGAATGACACATTTATATATGTGATGTGATGTGATGTGATGATGACTTCCCAAAATGACTGAATCACAACGAGACATTTTCAATTTAATAATACATTAAATTCTGCAAAAATATATAATAGACACCCTTATTTCTATATTACATTTCCTGCTTCCTCAAAGAGAACTCAAAAGCAGGTCAGTCATATTTGTAGCACTCGCCTTTGGGCCTACAATACCCACACCAGGAGCTCCTCTAATGCCCGGTGGCCCAACTGGTCCTTGTTCACCCTGTATTTGAAAGAAAAAGTTTCTCTTTAGGAAACCAGAACAGTTACATAGATTTGTAATGCATGATCACTCCTGTTGCTCATGAGTTGTGCACACATTCATGTAGTTCCGAAAAAGGGCTGGATAAAAAGGAAACAAACCAACAAACAAAAAAGATTGCCTTTTCTCCCTGAATCCCAACTCCAGGAAGTCCAATCAATCCTGGTGGTCCTGGAGCTCCAGCATTCCCCTTCAGGATCAACAAAAAGAGAATTTACAATAGAAATGAGAAAATGTCTTTTGGATGTTATGATTGCGCCCTCTTGTGGATAAGGGTGAGTATACAAGAAGTCTGATCACAAACACTTCAAAATATAAAGCTGATGATAATTAGCTATGAATGTTAGCAATAACAATTAACAAATACTGTAATGTTATCATAATGTGATATTTATAGGTTTTGGTAAGCATTATAAAATGAATAATGTAACATATAATTATATATAATATAACTATCAGGGGGTGGCACGGTGGTGTAGTGGTTAGCGCTGTCGCCTCACAGCAAGAAGGTCCGGGTTCGAGCCCCGTGGCCGACGAGGGCCTTTCTGTGCGGAGTTTGCATGTTCTCCCCATGTCCGCGTGGGTTTCCTTCGGGTGCTCCGGTTTCCCCCACAGTCCAAAGACATGCAGGTTAGGTTAACTGGTGACTCTAAATTGACCGTAGGTGTGAATGTGAGTGTGAATGGTTGTCTGTGTCAGCCCTGTGATGACCTGGCGACTTGTCCAGGGTGTACCCCGCCTCTCGCCCGTAGTCAGCTGGGATAGGCTCCAGCTTGCCTGCAGAACAGGATAAAGCAGCTAGAGATAATGAGATGAGATGAGATAACTATCAGGTCAAATACATCAGTGTTTTATTTTCATCTCATCTCATTATCTCTAGCCGTTTTATCCTGCTCTACAGGGTCGCAGGCAAGCTGGAGCCTATCCCAGCTGACTACGGGCGAGAGGCGGGGTACACCCTGGACAAGTCGCCAGGTCATCACAGGGCTGACACACAGACACAGACAACCATTCACACTCACACCTACGGTCAATTTAGAGTCACCAGTTAACCTAACCTGCATGTCTTTGGACTGTGGGGGAAACCGGAGCACCCGGAGGAAACCCACGCGGACATGGGGAGAACATGCAAATTCCGCACAGAAAGGCCCTCGCCGGACCCGGGGCTCGAACCCAGACCTTCTTGCTATGAGGCGACAGCGCTAACCACTACACCACCGTGCCGCCGTGTTTTATTATTTTTTTTTAATTATCCTAATGTCAAATTCAAAGTACAAGAGTTTGATGTTATAATCTACAGCATTTGATCTGATGTTTGTGTCTTTTTAACCCTAAAATTAGGAAAAGCAAAGAAAGAACCTCATGGCAGAACTTGCATGCAGTTAAATTACAAACACAAGCACATAAAATCTGCATAACCAACATCCCCGACTGAAACAAACCCATCTTAAATTAAATTTAACCAATTGAAACTGTAAAATTATCAAAGTTCTCACCTTTTCACCTTTGATGCCGAACCCTGGAGGACCACGAGCACCATTTGGACCCTCAAAGCCTCTGTCCCCCTGAAACCAGAGTCAGATAGATGTGTTTCTAAAACATACATCATGGCCTAATGGTTAGAAAAGCAGTTTTAGGACCATAAGGTTGCTGGTTTGATTCCCTGGACCAGCAGGAATGGCTGAACTGCCCTTGAGTAAGGCATCTATAACCCCCAACTGCTGCTCTGGGTGTGGTTTATGTTGCTCTGGATAAGAGCATCTGCTAAATGCCATTAATGTAATGTTTAATCTTCCTGTAGAGTTCATGGACTAGCAATGGAGAGTTTATAGTAATACACTTGTAGCATTTCTTGTAAAACATATTTGATCTTCATAAAATATGCTTAAAAATAGAATCTGAAACATGATTCCTGGTCAACACTTTACTCTAAAGTATTTACCTTGGGTCCTGATAAACCCCTGCCTGGAAGACCTTGGTTGCCTGGCGGTCCTGGTGGTCCCGGGAATCCCTTTACAATACATGGAAGTCATTAGTGTTAATAACAGGAAGTGATTAAGAGATCTATCTGCAGTTTATTTATTGCAGGTAATTAACCTCTCTCGATGTCAAGTGCCAGTCATAACACACTGATTGTTCTGTTTGATATGAAATGACTTGATTAAATGTTTATCCACTTCAGCACACATACTACAACCCTGATGCCAAAAAAGTTGGAATGCTGTGTAAAATGTAAATGAAAAGCATGTGTTTAAAAAATTCACATGTTACAACAGCATAGCGTCAGAGTAAAAGAGTGCAGGTGCTAAACTGGCCTGCCTGCCTCCCATTAAAAATGTGTAGCACATTATGATGCACAAAAAAAAAAGAATGGGAAAGAATTTCACTTTCAAATCTTCAACAATTAGTGTCCTCAGTTCCCAAACACTTACTGCGTGCTGTTAAAAGAAAAGGTGATGTAAGACAGTGGTAAATATGTCCCTGTTCCAAATTTTTCAGAACATATTGCAGTTGTGAAATGAACCTTTATTAGAGCAAATCCTGGGACATTATTTGTAAAAACATTACAGCCTATCCTTCTTAGAAAGAGTAAAAAATGAAAGTGCTGATGGTGTAACTTACTAGTGGTCCTGGCTCTCCTACCCCAACAGGTCCAGGAGGGCCCGGTCTGCCTTGGTTCCCCTTGTCTCCCTTAAAAAATAATGTGGGATAGTAATACTGGTCTATCTTAATCATGGGGCTATGAAACACAACATTAAAATGCTGGTTGAATTGTTTGCAATTATACCTTTAGACCAGGAAATCCAATCCCCTGATCTCCTGGAGGACCAGAAGCTCCTGTAGGTCCTCGGTCCCCCTGGTGGAAAAACACAACCTTAACAGCCCTGCTTTATGTGTCTGTGCTTCATGATTAATACAACACAACAGTTACTGACTTTAGGCCCAGCAGGACCCACTGGACCATGATCTCCAGGACCACCAATAGGACCCTGAAACACACACACACACACACAACAGAAAAATGAAGACACAACACAAAAAGTCAACTGAACATAATAAAAAAGTTATAATTTTAAAAAGTAAATAACATTAATTTATTGATTCATTGATTTATTTAGTCAATTATTTGCTTATCTATCTATCTCACCCAAGCCATGAAGAAAATTTTGATGTACATATAATATAATATAATATAATATAATATAATATAATATAATATAATATAATATAATATATCATTCAACATGCACACAAATTGATCTATCTCTGTAATTCACCAAGTAACATTTCTATCAAACAATTCTAAAATTTGTAGACTTTTTTATCATTCAGGTATTTATTTCTTGAAACATATTTCGAAAAATTATGTAAATCTTGTATTTATTTTGTAATAATCTCACAAAGAGGAATATTTAATACATTTGGCAAAGATATCATTCTTTGTGTGTGTGAGTATTTTTCATTATTTTTTCAGAAAGTTATCTGTATAAAATTAGTTCAGAAAATTAAAAAAAAAAAACCTTTCTATGTTTATCCAATGGTTTGTCTCAGTAAAGTGTGGACACTAAACACAGGAGCATGAAGAGGAATGAGTGTTCTGTGCATGTGTGTTAATCCCAGTGTATAAATGCTGTCTCCAGACTGGAATAATAACAGGAACAACAGACTTCACACTGGGATTCACTGCGACATTACTGTCGGGATCACGAATAATCCCGGGGTCACATTCCATAAGTGCAGAGACAGGAGAGCTGATTGGGTTTTAGGAACGTGTGTGTGTGTGTGTGTGTGTGTGTGTTCTCACAGCTCAAAATGTACTATATGTTCCAAGTCATAAACCTGCTATATTTGTTTCCAGACATGCGATATTTTATCATCAATGTACACCAGCAGGGCGGCACAGTGGTGTAGTGGTTAGCACTGTCGCCTCACAGCAAGAAGGTTCTGGGTTCGAGCCCAGCAGCCGACAAGGGCCTTTCTGTGCGGAGTTTGCATGTTCTCCCCGTGTCCGCGTGGGTTTCCTCCGGGTGCTCCGGTTTCCCCCACAGTCCAAAGACATGCAGGTTAGGTTAACTGGTGACTCTAAATTGAGCGTAGGTGTGAATGTGAGTGTGAATGGTTGTCTGTGTCTATGTGTCAGCCCTGTGATGACCTGGCGACTTGTCCAGGGTGTACCCCACCTTTCGCCCGTAGTCAGCTGGGATAGGCTCCAGCTTGCTTGCGACCCTGTAGAACAGGATAAAGTGGCTAGAGATAATGAGATGAGATGAGATGGCACAAAGTGGGTAGGTACCAAATTAAGAAGAAGAAGAAGAAGCCTTTATTTGTCACGTGCACAAACACAATGTAATTCCTCCTCCGTATTTAACCCGTCTGAAGCAGTGAATGCACAAGTGAGCAACGAGCACACACACATACCCAGAGCAGTGGGCAGCTATGCTACAGCACCCACAGAGCAGTTGGGGGTTCGGTGCCTCGCTAAAGGGCACTTCAGCCATGATACAGAGGAAGGGGAAAGTGCTGTTCATTCACTCAACTCCCTTCACATTTTTCCTGCTGATCCCAGGAATCAAACTGGTGACCCTTTGGGCCCAAAGCTGCTTCTCTAACCTTTAGGCCAATGAGGCAATGCAATTGAGGTGACTACCAATGGAAGCAAAGGATAATGTTGATTGACCAGTAAATGTACAAGAGGGATACCAAGGCAACCAGAGCCTGGAATCTCCACTAACGGCCAACTATCAGCTACAAAGCAATGGGCGATGAGCGAATGGCTGTTTACGTTGTGTACGCCCCTTCACATTTGAGAGATTATCAATTAAGCTGTTGGTAAAAGTGCCTCATGAATCCTTATGAAACACTTCAGGATGTGGAAAATAATCAGTTTCAAGATATTAAGAGCAACACTATCACTGATCATTTTCCTATAACAGTTGAACCTTATATGAACCTCCTCTGTATAGGATAAGGGTGAGGTGAGGAAATGCTTGTCTCTTGTTACCATACCACTTGGAACAAAACCCCTAAACCTCAAACTACATCAGTTCTTACAAATGCTAAGACTTTTTCATCTTTCCTTTTTTTTTTTTACATTTTTTAACATGATTTTGATCTAAAAGCTTCAAGCATGATGATCACCTGCTCTCCTGGAGGTCCACGAGGTCCCGGTGGCCCATCTGCACCCTGTGGGAAGGAGAAAAGAACAGAAAGTTTAGCAGCTCAGAGCATCGGTGAAAACCAGTGATAGAGAGAATTATTCACAAAACATACCCGATCTCCTTTCGGCCCTTCTGTTCCACACTCTCCTCTCTCACCCTATAACACAGGGCAGAAAGAGAGAGAATATTAGAAGTGTTAAACTCTGTCTCAAGAAAAACAATTTCAATTTTTTTTCTTCAGAGGAGGAGGCCTTGGTATACTCCATCCATCCATCCATCCATCCATCCATCCATCCATCCATCTCATTATCTCTAGCCGCTTTATCCTGTTCTACAGGGTCGCAGGCAAGCTGGAGCCTATCCCAGCTGACTACGGGCGAAAGGTGGGGTACACCCTGGACAAGTCGCCAGGTCATCACAGGGCTGACACATAGACACAGACAACCATTCACACTCACATTCACACCTACGGTCAATTTAGAGTCACCAGTTAACCTAACCTGCATGTCTTTGGACTGTGGGGGAAACCGGAGCACCCGGAGGAAACCCACGTGGACACGGGGAGAACATGCAAACTCCACACAGAAAGGCCCTCGCCGGCCATGGGGCTCGAACCCAGGACCTTCTTGCTGTGAGGCGACAGTGCTAACCACTACACCACCGTGCCGCCCCCATGGTATACTCTTGAAATAAAAAAAAAGCAAAAAAAAAACCCCTTGTGCTATGATTTTTTTAAATAGAAATAAAACCTATTGTACCGGTCATCTCTCTCTCTCTCTCTCTCTCTCTCTCTATCTATCTATATGTCCATAAGTATTTATTCTATCCACATTCACTGGATATGAACAATCGTGTGCTCTGATTGGCTACTTTACCACTAGGATATCAGCTCATATACCATGAGTAGGCGGCATTGTGGTGTAATGTTTAGCGCTGTCGCCTCTCAGCAAGAAGGTCCGGGTTCGAGCCCCGTGGCCGGTGAGGGCCTTTCTGTGTGGAGTTTGCATGTTCTCCCCGTGTCCGCGTGGGTTTCCTCCGGGTGCTCCGGTTTCCCCCACAGTCCAAAGACATGCAGGTTAGGTTAACTGGTGACTCTAAATTGACCGTAGGTGTGAATGTGAGTGTGAATGGTTGTCTGTGTCTATGTGTCAGCCCTGTGATGACCTGGCGACTTGTCCAGGGTGTACCCCGCCTTTCGCCCGTAGTCAGCTGGGATAGGCTCCAGCTTGCCTGTAGAACAGGATAAAGCGGCTAGAGATAATGAGATGAGATACCATGAGTAGAAAAAAACAAAATGGCGGAGCGTGTTGCTGAACCAACCGAGGATGAAATAAAAACTCTACTCGAAAAGAAACCTCCCAAAAAAAAGCAACAAAATATAAAACAAAAGTATTTGATGGGAAGACCGTATCTTTTTTTTATTTTTCAAGAATTATTATTCTCGCATTTTTCACAAATTGCTCCTGTCATTTCACTGGTTTGTTTACATTCTTAGCGGAAATTATTTTGTCGGACGTTTTGTATAAAGTTTTTTTTCATCAAATTTGCAAAAAATAAAAATGCTCTGTTTCTTGAAATCCAGTGAATGTGGATAGAATAAAATGGTTATTCTACTCAATCTCGTCGTACACGACTTATAGCCAACTCGGTGCTACGCGCCTCATTGGCTATCAGCTCATGTACGACTCGATTTCGTGGAATAATTGTTAAATACACTCACCAGCCACCTTAACAGATGACAGGAAGGCAACTGGCGACTCAAATAAGTACACTTTACAACCGTGCTAATCAGAAAAGCATCTCAACACATTGCACTTTGAGGCTGCAACGGTAGAAAACCACACTGGGTTCCACTCCAACAGGAATCTGAAGCTACAGATTCAGGCATGGACTCTGTACTAAACTACCAAACTGGGAAAAATGTCATCTAGTCTGATGAATCTTGATTTCTGCTCCAGTATGCAGGGGAAGTGCAGCATGCAATTGGCATCAACAGCATGAATCCATGGATCCAACCTGCCTTGTGTCAACAGTTCAGGCTGGTACTAGAAGTGTACTGGTGTGGGAAATGATTTCCTGGCACACATTGATCCCCTGAATACCAGTTGAACATCGTTTGAATGCTGCAGCCTGTCTGTGTGATGTAGCTGATCGTATTATACAGTATTGTGTACAGTATATATATTATCTACATTGGATTTTGTTATCAGTTAATGTTTGATGAAACATCTCTCAGAGAAGGTCCGTCCACTTGTAGCACAGCATAAAATGTAGTTTTTTGCTTAAATGTTCTGGCGAATTTTGCTTAATACAAATGATTTTACACATACGGTACTGTGCAAAAGCACATGTAAAGAAATGCTGTAGACTAAAAAATGGCTTAAAAATAATGAAATGAAATGTTTCATTCATAATGCATGAAACAAAGTCAATATTTGGTGTGAGACTGATTATTGACTTTGTTTCAAAAAAAAAAAAAAGTAGTCTGAGGTCCAGTGAGTGCAGTTTTATGCGGAAATTTGAGCTGTAGGTTTTACTGAGCATCTTCCAGAACCAGCCGCAGTTCTTCTGGACACTTCAATCAACCCTTTTAAAGTTTGCTGTTATGGAGGCAGTATCAAATAGCTGATTTTTGAAACAACTGCAAAGTGCATCAACTATTTCTGGAAGTGAACATGCGAAACAACCAAAGCCACATTTCTGTAATAGAAAAAGGTGATAAAAGGACAAACCTTTTCCCCTTTCACTCCTGATCTTCCCTGGAACGAGAGCAACATACAGCATCCTGAGTACAAGAAAACTGCAAAATATTCAAATAATCATGAACAATGATCCCAATGTGGCACCTCACGGCCTTCGATTCCTGGTCGTCCGTTCAAACCAGGTTCCCCCTATAATAACAACAGACATGACGGAAATGTCTCAGCATAATTCTTTAAAATTAAAATGAATATTAATAAATAAATAAAGACAATAGAGCCTAAGATGGGAACTTACTCTGAATCCTTTGAGACCAGGAAGGCCAGGTTTTCCTGGGTTTCCTGGTTTACCCTTAAATACAGAAGGAATGAAAAAAAAATATGCAGTATATCAAAATATTTCAGTAAAAACATCTTAAAAGATGTCTTATTGGTATACTTTTATAGGAAAACAATCAACAACAGGGTGGTGTGAAGCAGCCTGATGCAAAACATTGTAACTTTTACCACCTTAAAGTTCATTATTCTGCAGTGACATAACGTTCACAGTGTTTTATCTCTCTTACACCTCAACAATGTGCGAAGAGTTGTATTTTATATTAATTGAAAAAGAACATCATACTTTTTTTTATCCATTTAGAGATACATAGAGATACAACCCCAATTCCAAAAAAGTTGGGAAGCTGAGTAAACTGTAACTAAAAAACAGAATGCGATAATTTGCAAATCATGGAAACCCTATACACTACCATTCAAAAGTTTGGGGTCACTTTGAAATGTCCTTATTTTTGAAAGAAAAGCACTGTTCTTTTCAATGAAGATCACTTTAAACTAATCAGAAATCCACTCTATACATTGCTAATGTGGCAAATGACTATTCTAGCTGCAAATGTCTGGTTTTTGGTGCAATATCTCCATAGGTGTATACAGTGGTGCTTGAAAGTTTGTGAACCCTTTAGAATTTTCTATATTTCTGCATAAATATGACCTAAAACATCATCGGATTTTCACACAAGTCCTAAAAGCAGAGAAAGAGAACCCAGTTAAACAAATGAGACAGAAATATTATACTTGCTCATTTATTTATTGAAGAAAATGATCCAATATTAAATATCTGTGAGTGGCAAAAGTATGTGAACCTTTGCTTTCAGTATCTGGTGTGACCCCCTTGTGCAGCGATAACTGCAACTAAATGTTTGCGGTAACTGTTGATCAGTCCTGCACACCGGCTTGGAGGAATTTTAGCCCATTCCTCCATACAGAGCAGCTTCAACTCTGGGATGTTGGTGGGTTTCCTCACATGAACTGCTCGCTTCAGGTCCTTCCACAACATTTTGATTGGATTAAAGTCAGGACTTTGACTTGGCCATTCCAAAACATTAAATTTATTCTTCTTTAACCATTCTTTGGTAGAACGACTTGTGTGCTTAGGGCCGTTGTCTTGCTGCATGGCCCACCTTCTCTTGAGATTGAGTTCATGGACAGATGTCCTGATATTTTCCTTTAGAATTCGCTGGTATAATTCAGAATTCATTGTTCCATCAATGATGGCAAGCCATCCTGGCCCAGATGCAGCAAAACAGGCCCAAACCATGATACTACCACCACCATGTTTCACAGATGGGATAAGGTTCTTATGCTGGAATGCAGTATTTTCCTTTCTCCAAACATAACGCTTCTCATTTAAACCAAAAAGTTCTATTTTGTTCTCATCCATCCACAAAACATTTGTCCAATAGCCTTCTGGCTTGTCCACATGATCTTTAGCAGACTGTAGACAAGCAGCAATGTTCTTTTTGGAGAGCAGTGGCTTTCTCCTTGCAGCCCTGCCATGCACACTATTGTTGTTCAGTGTTCTCCTGATGGTGGACTCATGAACATTAACATTAGCCAATGTGAGAGAGGCCTTCAGTTGCTTAGAAGTTACCGTGGGGTCCTTTGTGACCTCGCCGACTATTACACACCTTGCTCTTGGAGTGATCTTTGTTGGTCGCCCACTCCTGGGGAGGGTAACAATGGTCTTGAGTTTCCTCCATTTGTACACAGTCTGTCTGTCTGTGGATTGGTGGAGTCCAAACTCTTTAGAGATGGTTTTGTAATGTTTTCCAGCCTGATGAGCATCACCAACACTTTTTCTGAGGTCCTCAGAAATCTCCTTTGTTCGTGCCATGATACATTTCCACAAACATGTGTTGTGAAGATCAGACTTTGATAGATCCTTGTTCTTTAAATAAAACAGGGTGCCCACTCACACCTGATTGTCATCCCATTGATTGAAAACACCTGACTCTAATTTCACCTTCAAATTAACTGCTAGTCCTAGAGGTTCACATACTTTTGCCACTCACAGATATGTAATATTGGATCATTTTCCTCAATAAATAAATGACCAAGTATAATATTTTTGTCTCATTTGTTTAACTGGGTTCTCTTTATCTACCTTTAGGACTTGTGTGAAAATCTGATGATGTTTTAGGTCATATTTATGCAGAAATATAGAAAATTCTAAAGGGTTCACAAACTTTCAAGCACCACTGTAGAGGCCCATTTCCAGCAACTATCACTCCAGTGTTCTAATGGTACAATGTGTTTGCTCATTGCCTCAGAAGGCTAATGGATGATTAGAAAACCCTTGTACAATCATGTTAGCACAGCTGAAAACAGTTGAGCTCTTTAGAGAAGCTATAAAACTGACCTTCCTTTGAGCAGATGGAGTTTCTGGAGCATCACATTTGTGGGGTCGATTAAATGCTCAAAATGGCCAGAAAAATGTCTTGACTATATTTTCTATTCATTTTACAACTTATGGTGGGAAATAAAAGTGTGACTTTTCATGGAAAACACAAAATTGTCTGGGTGACCCCAAACTTTTGAACGGTAGTGTATTTCATTGAAAATAGTACAAAGACAACATATGAAATGTTGAAACTGAGAAATTTTATTGTTTTTTGAAAAATATAAGCTCATTTTGAATTTGATGTCAGCAACACGTTTCAGAAAATTTGGGACAGGGGCGTGTTTACCACTGTGTTGCATCACCTTTACTTTTAACAACACCCTGTAAACGTTTGGGAACTGAGGAGACCAATTGGTGTACTTTTGAAAGAGAAATCTTGTCCCATTCTTGCCTGATAGACAATTTCAGTTGCTCAGCAGTTCAGGGTCTCCTTTGTCATATTTTGTGTTTCAGAATGCGCCAAATGTTTTAAATGGGAGACAGGTCTGGACTGCAGGCAGGCCAGTTTAGCACCCGGACTCTTTTACTACAGAGCCATGCAGTTTTAATATGTACAGAAAGCAGTTTGGCATTGTCTTGCTGAAGGAAGGAACCCCTCCCCATCTTTACTTCTGAGAGACTCCATCTCTCTGGGATGCTCTTCCATCCATCCATTATCTGTAGCCGCTTATCCTGTCCTACAGGATCGCAGGCAAGCTGGAGCCTATCTCTGGGATGCTTTTTTTATACCCAATCATGTTACTGGCCTGTTGCTAATTAACCAAATTAGTTTTTTAGCATTACACAACTTTTTCAGTCTTTTGTTGCCCCTGTCCCAACTTTTCTGAAACATGTGGCTGACATCAAATTCAAAATGAACATATATTTTTCAAAAAACAATTAAATTTCTCGGTTTCAGCATTTGATATGTTGTCTTTGTACTATTTTCAATGAAATATAGGGTTTCCATGATTTGCAAACCTTCACATTCTGTTTGTATTTATGTTTTACACAGTGTCCCAACTTTTTTTTGGAATTGGGTTTGTAGTAATGTTGTAGAACATCCACAAAACAAATTAGCTTGATCTTTTCAATCTTATCACAACGAGGGCATTAATACAAACCTGTGATTTGCTTTGCAGCAAGAACTTGAGTCAGAGCTACTGCTGAAGAAAATTAATCAACACCTTCTGACCAATCAGAATTGAGAATCCGGTAACACTGTGCTTTAAGTACCTACATGAATTTCGCAAAGCATTACGTCTACCGGAATATAGAATATCGCGTGAACAAAAAATCTGGATTAAAGTTAAGTAATCAGATATGATTCAGGATGAGGCTGCTTGAGATGATGATACGTCGTATGTCTCCTTACCGGGTTTCCTGCAGGACCCCTCTCTCCTTTATCACACACACATGATTTGGGCTGCGGACACTAAAATCAGGAGTAATGAATTAGATAATCAAGCGGGGACTTAGTATATGATCATGGAGAGCACTGATTGTCTATAGGTTTGTACTTACCTCTGTGGTAACAACTGTGTTCTATTAGTAAAAAGAAAAGAAAAAGATGGACAAATTATGGATGAAGAAAAGTGTCTCAATCGGCATGACATATCACAACACTGAACATTGTGAACAAATATTGTTATCATGATATTTGTAAAATAAATGTTATATTGCATAAAGGAATATGTAACTGAACTCCATTAAAAAAATTAAAGCAGTGTAATACATGGCGATATCTGAATGAGGGCTCTAACAAGTTGGGAGAGACAACATGAAACAGTAACACAGATGTTCATCTGGAGCTTTTTATGTTAACATTTAGAAATATAAACTATTTAAACCCAAGAGGACAAACGAGACCGTCAATGACGGCATAGCTCACACCGGCCCCGTCTAGTCCAGAAGGAACGATCTAAAGTGGGCCACCTTGTGCAATAAATGTTGCAAGCTATATATAGAAGTGATATCCACCCTAGGAATACCAACCTATTTACCAGAAAGAATCCAAAACGGCGAGGAATTGACCGAGAAGAAGTGATTTTTGTTGAACTGCTCATTAAGGCTTAATTAGTCCATAACTTCATTAATAATTGGAATGAAGCAAATCTGGGTAGAAGTTCTATGCACCCTAGGTCCCCCTACCTTCATGCCAGAAAGAATCAAAATCTGTGAAGAAGTGAGGGAGAAGAAGCGATTTGTGTGGAAACTGCTCGTTAGGGTTTGATTAATTACTCCACATCTTCATTATTAATTACAATTATGCAGATTTGGGTAGAAGCCATATGCACCCCAGGCAGACCCACCTTCCTGCCAAAAAGAATAAAAATCGGTGAAGAACTGAGAGAGAAGAAGCGATTTTCGTGAAATGTGGATGACGCTGGACGGACGCCGGACAACACATGGCGGCATAAACTCATCACCTGTCAGCCAGATGAGCTAATAACCATGTAATGGATGTTTTACTGATGTGATTTGACAATGTGGCAATGTTGCTTGGTCTAAATGTCTTTCATGAAAAGTCAAGATATTTGTGCTCTACTGATATGACCAAAAGAGTATATCATGATATAATTATGTTTGGACAGTATTTTAAATACTGTACGTGGCCTTGTAACATTTTAAATGAACTAAATTCACTTGTTCACTAACCATCTCTCTGAAAAGCCTCTCATCCAGCTGGGGATCCTCAAGGCTGAAAATGTGCTGCTGTGATGGAGGGCTGGCGATGGACCTCAACTTGATATTGCTCTGTCCGTCTTGCGTCAGGCCAATGACGAACACTCGTATGTTGTTGTTTTTGGCGTCTGTGGCAGCAGCGATGGCATTCGGGCTGCGAGGATGATCCACTCCATCTGTTATCAACAGGATAATACGCACACTGCTGCCTGCCGTCTCCTGAGTAAAGAGCTGCGTGGCGTTTGAGATGGCGTAGGCCAAATATGTGCCCTGACCAATATAGACCATGGATGACACACGACTTTGGAAGACATCCACATCCTGCCAGTCACGGAAGTTGTGTTCCACTGAGACAGTGCTACTGTACTGCAACATGGCCAGACGCAGACGTACGCGCCAGCCGGGAATATGCAGCAGAGACAACCTGGTGCTGAAACGCTGAACGAAGCTGCGCTGCGTCTCAAACAGAAAAGCATTGGCATTCTCAGAGCTGTCCACCAGGAAGGCCACCTCCACCGGACACATCAGGGCTAGAGTGGAAAGAGAAACGGTGAATTAGAAGAAACAGGATTGAGCGTTAAGTGGGTGGCACGGTGGTGCAGTGGTTAGCACTATCACCTCACAGCAAGAAGGTTCTTGGTTTGAGCCCAGTGGCTGGCAGGGGCCTTTCTGTGTGGAGTTTGCATGTTCTCTTTGTGTCTGTGTGGGTTTCCTTAGGGTGCTCCAGTTTCCCCCAAATACATGCAGTTCGGTTAACTGGCTATTCTAAATTGTCCATAAGTGTGAATGGTTGTTTCCCAAGCCCGGAAATGGGAGGGTTGTGGCAAGAAGGGCATCCGATCTAAAACTATTCTCCAACTCATGGATCAATAGGGTCCACATGGCAGTGGTGGTCTTTGTTTTCTATAGTGTTACAGTTTTCCTTCACTGGAACCAAGAAGCCCAAACCTGTTCCAGCATGACAATGAACCCGTCCACATGGCAGTGGTGCCACACACATAAGTGGGACAAGCTGGAAGTGAGTGAGGATTGAGCATTAAAGTAAAAACAAAAATGGATGAGAAAAGGACAGCCTTTAAAATCTTGTAACTAGAATAAACACTAATTGGGCCAAAAGTATGTGAGCGGACCTGACCATCACACCCCTATGTGCTTCTTCTTCAAACTGTTACCAGACAATTGTATTTGATGTCTTTGTTTTCTATAGTGTTACAGTTTTCCTTCACTGGAACCAAGAAGCCCAAACCTGTTCCAGCATGACAATGAACCCGTGCACAAAGCAAGTTCCATGAAAACACAGAGTGGAAGAACTTGAGTGTCCTGCACAGAGCCCTGATTGAACTCTAAACACCTTTAGGATGAACTGGAACTGGAGCCTCCTCAACATCAGTACCTGATCTCACTAAGACTCTTGTATCTGAGTGAACACAAATCCCCACAGCCACACCCCAAAATCTAGTGGAAAGCCTTCCCAGAAGAGAAGAGCGGAGCTTAACAGCAAAGGGGAATAAATCTGGAATGGGATGCTCAACAAGGACATATGTTTGTGATGGTCAGGTGTATTTGATGTCTTTGTATTCTATAGTGTTACAGTTTTCCTTCACTAGAACCAAGAAGCCCAAACCTGTTCCAGCATGACAATGAACCTGTGCACAAAGCAAGTTCCATGAAAACAGAGTGGAAGAACTTGAGCATCCTGCACAGAGCCCTGATTGAACTCTAAACACCTTTAGGATGAACTGGAACTGGAGCCTCCTCAACATCCCAACATCAGTACCTGATCTCACTAAGACTCTTGTATCTGAATGAACACAAATCCCCACAGCCACGCCCCAAAACCTAGTGGAAAGCCTTCTCAGAAGAGAAGAGCGGAGCTTAACAGCAAAGGGGAATAAATCTGGAATGGGATGTTCAACAAGGACATATGTTTGTGATGGTCAGGTGTCCACATATCTTCAGACGTATATGTATTGTATATTATTAATATACCCAGAATGACCATTTTACAAATATTAAGCTCTTTGTGTGATATCACATGATACAAAGCTTGCTGAAAGATTCATTTAATTAACACTGTAGGCACTAATGTTCAACAACAATTCAAAGTCAATTCAACAACAGCGCATTCAATCCTGAGTCGATTCATATCGGTTAGTTCATTTAAAGGCACTGACTGCAAAGTCATCTGAAATTTTCAAACGTTTTGATTGTGCATGGCATTTTCCTATGTCCCGCAACTTAGAACAATATCACGCGGATGAGATGTGATCATTTTGATGTCCTGAGGGTCACTTTTCTCCGTTTTAGGACTGTTTTCCTCCCTCTTGAGGTAAACAGTATGGTCCTACAGAAACAACTGAACGCAAGGAGCTTTAGCTAATTAGCATAGCTATGAAACTGCGTCACACCAAGATGGCGATGCGCGGAAAACATCGTGACTCTGCATCGACCTTTGAGTCGCAGGGATGTAATTTGTGCTTGACATTCGCGAACAGATCCGTGAAACAAAAGACGAATATATATATTGCTTTTGTGTTATCGTTTCTTTCTCGGTTAGATCAAAACATTAGGTGTAGAACTCCATACTCAGACTTACCAATCCAAGACAAGCGCTGCAGATTCTTCGCCAGATTTCACGCCTATTTTATCCTTCAGTCGATTCCAGTGGTCGATCTGCCCCTTCACGAAGATTCTTGGTTTCCATCGCTTTTCTGGCGTGCTTCTGAGCTGATTCACTTTCATATTTTCCTTTTCTTTTCTGCTGGCTTTTAGCTAGCGGGAGAGCGGAGTCCGCCATGTTTGCCCACGCCGACTTGTTTTGGTTAAAAGGAGGTCACACACGCCCCACAATGGTTACATGATATTGTTGCTCACTTGCTTCAGCAATCTCCGGAATCGTAAAATGCGGGACTCATTTTATCTCAGCAAAACGTTTACACAGAGGATACACAGTGTGTGCAGCAGCACAACTCCACAATTTCAACTCAAATCACCACAAAACATCTCGAAACTCCAACAGCAATTGAAATAGATTTCTGCCCAGAATTCAACTTTGCAGTCAGCACCTTTAATAATATAGCTTTTAATTTATACTGCAAATCATAATTTATTGTTATAAAGGCTACTTTCATGCTATGAAAGTGTTTTTAAAGTGTCAGCATTGAAAGATTGACACGATGCTGTTTAATATAATTTAAATAGCTTGATGTACTGTATATATACATTAATATTCATAAAAATCTCTGACCTTTTGCTTCATTTTGGACCACAAGATTGTTTACTTTCTGTCTGCTCCTCCGTCGGCTCAGACCTCTACTGGACAAAATCAGCAGCAGGACACACAGCACCACGCCACACTGCATCCTGCCCGCTCACACACACCGGCAACCTACAGAGCAAACATCATTCATTCATTCATTCATTCATTCATCTACAGTATCTGCCTTTTCCTCCCAAGCAAGATATACTTTTGCTTGCCCTTACTTTCCATTCCAAAGTTATTTAAGTTACAGTGATAATTATAGCCTCGCAATCCTATATCTATATACACTACCGTTCAAAAGTTTGGGGTCACTTTGAAATGTCCTTATTTTTGAAAGAAAAGCACTGTTCTTTTCAATGAAGATCACTTTAAACTAATCAGAAATCCACTCTATACATTGCTAATGTGGTAAATGACTATTCTAGCTGCAAATGTCTGGTTTTTGGTGCAATATCTCCATAGGTGTATAGAGGCCCATTTCCAGCAACTCTCACTCCAGTGTTCTAATGGTACAATGTGTTTGCTCATTGCCTCAGAAGGCTAATGGATGATTAGAAAACCCTTGTACAATCATGTTAGCACAGCTGAAAACAGTTTAGCTCTTTAGAGAAGCTATAAAACTGACCTTCCTTTGAGCAGATTGAGTTTCTGGAGCATCACATTTGTGGGGTCGATTAAATGCTCAAAATGGCCAGAAAAATGTCTTGACTGTATTTTCTATTCATTTTACAACTTATGGTGGTAAATAAAAGTGTGACTTTTCATGGGAAACACAAAATTGTCTGGGTGACCCCAAACTTTTGAACGGTAGTGTATAGCACCAGTCAAAAGTTTGTACCCCCCTACTCTACTCATTCATAGGTTTTTCTGTATTTTGTATTTTCTACATTGTAGAACGATACTGAAGACATCAAAACTATGAAATAATATCTGGAACATGTATGGTATTATGTGGTAAAAAAAATAGTGTTAAAAAACAAAGTATGTTTTATATTTTAGATTCTTCAAAGTAGCCACAGTTTACCTTGATGTCACTTTAGCATTATCTTAACCAGCTTCATGAGGTCGTCACCTGGAATGCTTTTCAATTAACAGGTGCCTCGTCAAAAGGTAATTAGTGGACGAGTTTTTTTGCCTTCTTAATGGGTTTAAGATCAAACAGTAAATAATAAATAATGACTAGAAAAGCACTCGGAGAGCGCAGACCTCTGCCAAGAGTCCTTTAAAAAATTCCAGGATCCAGAAGGTGATCCGGATCACCGCCAAAATTTAATGGATTGTTACTTGTGCCCAGTCACACCTCTGGAAAAAATTTCAGAGCAATCCGTTCATTACTTTTTCCGTAATGTTGCTAACAGACAAACAAACAAACAAGCAAACAAACAAATGCTACCGAAAACATAACCTCCTTGGCGGAGGTAAAAATACAGTAAATTGCCCTATTCGACACCACAACTATAGTAATCCATATTATGTCAAGAACCGCTCAACTAACTAAAGCGACACGAGATCCATCATTACTTTAAGACATGAAGAAGTGTCTTTTAATTAATAAACATAAAGGAAAAAAAACCCCACTGAATTAGATAGAAGGTGTGTCCAAACTTTTGACTGGTCCTGTATATATAAAACACCCAGCACTTACTTTAAATATCCAGGATGATTTCCTTGCGATATTAAGATCCAGTAGTGTCAGTATGTGCACACAGAGACAGTGCGTTACTCACAGTGTGTGTGTCGTGTTCACTTCTCTGTGAGTATACAGTGTTGGCTGTCCTCTACTGGTGTAGGTCATATCACATTCAATACTGCACAGCTGGAAACTTTTCAAGCAATATTAACATTTTAGCAGCAAGTTTGGTCAAAAAAAATATGTTTTAACTGTCCGGATGAGATGTTTTGTAGATATGATGAGTGTATTTATGATCTATATGGGTTACACAGCATTATAGCACTGTGGATTTATATAAGCATGCAATAAACAATGAATTGTTTGAATAGGGAAGGAATGAAACATGGCGGGCTTATGGATCCATCATCACCTTGAAATGATATACCCTTTGTTTGCTTATTATTAGGATTACATTGTGGAGTCCTGAAAATGTATTAGAATGAGCGCTTTAATATAAACCTATGACCTGCCTTGCAGCTGCACTACTGTCAGAGCTGCTGTTATGGAAAATGAATCAACACCTTCTGACCAGCTAGAATTCAACAGTGTCGTGATACAAGCTGAAATACAAGACATGCAAAAGACACAATGTGGGAATATGATACTAATTTAATATCATAAATTATTAAACATCCAGGACACTTTTTCAATGGAATAAAAACGTGCTCTATTCCCTTCTAGCAGGTTTCATTCATTTGGTTTGATAGCATGCAATATTGTTAGCGTATCGCTTATCCTGCGTGTATTACGTCACTCTGCCCAATGGAGAATGAGCGTTGAATATGGTTTACGATACTGCATGGTTGTCAAGACAACATGACGTCGCACGTCGGAGATGTAAAACTTCCATGCTAGCGAGTGACTGTGACAATGTGTAAACAAACATGGCCGCCAGGTTTGCTTTGTTAAATATGGAAGATTTTGAGAGAATTTTGAAAGAGAAAGACGTGTTGAACACCCAAAAGGAATGTGTATCTATAATAATAATAATAATAATAATAATATTGGCTGGCTTTGAGTGGTATATCAGATATATTCCATTCAGCTAGCTGAATGGAATATATCTGATATACCACTCAAAGCTGGCGGCACGGTGGTGTAGTGGTTAGCGCTGTCGCCTCACAGCAAGAAGGTCCTGGGTTCGAGCCCCGGGGCCGGCGAGGGCCTTTCTGTGTGGAGTTTGCATGTTCTCCCCGTGTCCGCGTGGGTTTCCTCCGGGTGCTCCGGTTTCCCCCACAGTCCAAAGACATGCAGGTTAGGTTAACTGGTGACTCTAAATTGACCGTAGGTGTGAGTGTGAATGGTTGTCTGTGTCTATGTGTCAGCCCTGTGATGACCTGGCGACTTGTCCAGGGTGTACCCCGCCTTTCGCCCGTAGTCAGCTGGGATAGGCTCCAGCTTGCCTGCGACCCTGTAGAAGGATAAAGCGGCTACAGATAATGAGATGAGATGAGGATACCACTCAAAGCCAGCCAATATTATTTAAATATTGTATGTTCTATTATTATTATTATTATTATTTTAGACAGTGGTTGTCTAAATAGTCCAATGGAATGTCTACTAATTCCATCAAGAACATCTGCAAGGAAAAAAGAAATAAATCCATCACGCTGTTTGACAACTCACCTGGTGGTGATGAAGATTATGATTGAAGACATGATTGTGGTTGAAGATATGATTCCTAATAAGAGCAGTGTCTCTCTCCTGATCTAACAACAAAAATTGCCTAATAACAATTGTGGCATCTGTAGTACAAAGTAAATAACACAGTGTATGTGTTAACGGCATGGCACGGGTCGGGTTCCTGTCGTTCTTCTGGTGGCGGACAGTACTGTGTTTCTGACAGGAGAGATAAGAAGTGGCCTGAAGCCAGACAGCTGCCATGTTGCAGGTCCAGACATGGTGGAGGTACCAACTCTCCTGGGATCTTTATTACATTTGTCAGCATAAATTACAATTTAATTACGTACTGTTGATAATTTATGATTATCAGTGAATAAATGTGTGAGTGTACATGCTAACTGCTTTGTTTAGTGCATGCATGCTACTGGTGTAATAGTAATAGAAAAAATAAGAAGAAGGCTAATAATAAGAAGAATTAGAAGAAATATTATTTAAATATTATATCCTGTAACACTTTTCATACATTAAATGCAGCTGAAAGTACTTTTTAATAAAAGAGTAAAAAGGTAAGAAATTGATTAAATGAAAGGAAATATTATTTCAAGGTGAGTTTAATACTGATTTGTGATTTATAAAAATGTGTTCACAGGTGAGAAAGACAGTCGATGAATCTATAAAGGAAAACAATGAGGATTTTTTTTTTAAAGGAAGAGGAAGGGTGGGGCGGCACGGTGGTGTAGTGGTTAGCGCTGTCGCCTCACAGCAAGAAGGTCCGGGTTCGAGCCCCGGGGCCGGCGAGGGCCTTTCTGTGTGGAGTTTGCATGTTCTCCCCGTGTCCGCGTGGGTTTCCTCCGGGTGCTCCGGTTTCCCCCACAGTCCAAAGACATGCAGGTTAGGTTAACTGGTGACTCTAAATTGAGCGTAGGTGTGAATGTGAGTGTGAATGGTTGTCTGTGTCTATGTGTCAGCCCTGTGATGACCTGGCGACTTGTCCAGGGTGTACCCCGCCTTTCGCCCATAGTCAGCTGGGATAGGCTCCAGCTTGCCTGCGACCCTGTAGAACAGGATAAAGCAGCTAGAGATAATGAGAGAGATGATGAGGAAGAGGAAGGACATAATAAAAATATTACATACAACCCAAATTGACTTTGACTTGTATTTCATTGCAGACAGTATGAACCCAAGATATTTCATGTTTTGTTGGTCAACTTCATTTCATTTGTTAATATACATCCATTCCTCTGTTTCAGGCCTGCAACACATTCCAAAAAAAGTTGGGACAGAGGAAATTTAGGGCTAGTAATGAGGCAAAACAATTAACTAATGATGTGATTTGAAACAGGTGATGTCAACAGGTGACTGTAATCATGATTTGGTGCAAAATCAGTATCCAGGAAAGGCCGAGTCTTTGAGGAGTAGAGATGGGCCGAGGATCTCCAGTTTGTCAACAAACACGTGAGAAAATTATTGAAATGTTTAAAAGCAATGTTCCTCAAAGAAAGATACAAAGGAATTTGGATATTTCACCCTCTACGGTGCATAATATCATTAAACAATTCAAGCAATCTGGAGGAATTTAGGTGCATAAAGGGTAAAGGGCTCAAGCCTAAGCTGAACACCTGTGATCTCCGATCCATCAGAAGGCACTGCATCAAGAACCGTCATTCATCTATAGCTGATATAACCACATGGGCTTGGGATTACTTTGGCAAACCTTTGTCAAACACTACAATATGGAGTTACATCCACAAATGCCAGTTAAAACTTTAATGTACAGAAAGGAAGTCTGTCCATAAGTGCTGTCAACTTCTCTAGGCTCGGTGGCATCTGGAATGGACCATCACACCGTGGAAATGTGTATTGTGGTCAGTATTCCAGGTCTTTTTTTTGGAAGAAATGGACACCATGTGCTTCGGACCAAAGACGAAAAGGGCCATCCAGACTGTTACCAGGAACAAGCCCAAAAGCCAGGGTGTGCCAGTGCCCTTGGCAAAGGTGACTTACGCTTCTGTGATGGCAGCATCAGTGCAGAAAAGAACGTTGAGATTTTGGAGCAACATACGCTGTCTTCAAGATGACATCTTTTCCAGGCAGATTTCAACAAGACAATGCAAAACCACATTTAAAATACCTCTCAGCCATTTGAAGGAAGTTTGATTCATGCCACATGGGAGCTACTCTCCTTTTCTGACATGTTTAACAAATGAGCAGAGTTATGAAGTTTATGAGTTAAATGAAACTCTAAACCCTTTGGGCTCTTCAGCGTAACAGCTCCAGGAAATAAAATTGTTGAAGCCGCGTTTCATGTGTGTTTTCACCTTCATTATGCTGAACTGCTGAACTTCCAGAGATTCAGAGTTCAATTTGCTGGAGGGGAATGCACCTATAGGGATGCGTTTCTGTGGAATTTATGGTGAATCTGAGTCTTTATCATGTCACTTTTCCAAAAAACATTTTAGCTGGAAGAGATGAAAAAGAGGGAAAAGATGACAGGTTGAGCAAAATGCAGCTGTATATGGGTCCTGAACCCAACTGTGGCGGAATGAAGACCACATACTTTCAGCTTTAGTATGAAGAGTCAACTCTCTTTCATTCTTTTGTAAGACCTGTTCGATAAACCATGAGATACATTTAATTTTGTAATTTAATTGTAAATTAAGTTGAATTGCATTTGAACACAGGTGCAGGATATTTATTGTGACACAGAGATTAATTCAACAACAACAACAAAAAATCTGAATTCTTTGTTGCATACTGTAAGTATTCACTTCCTGTACTTGGTAGAGCCAACATTACCGCCATTTGAAATGCTCCAGCATAGTTCTGTCAGTATGCTTAGGGTTGTTGTCCTTTCAGAAGGTGAAACTCCACCCCAAGTGTCAAGTCTCTTGCGGACTGGAAAAGGTTTTCTCCTCATATTGCACTGTATTTTCCTTCATCCATCTTGTCCCCAACCTCGACTGCCTTCCCAGGCCGTGGTGGGACTTTTCATCATCTCCATGACATAATGCTACCACTACCGTGCTTCACTGGGGGTAAGGTGTTCTCAGATTGATAAGCAGTGGTGGGTTAGTGTTTGTTTCAAGACTAAAAAGTTATAAGACCAGAGAACCTTTTTCTACATGTTTGCTGAATCTCCAACATGTTTTTTTCCCCCCCAGTTCTTGCCTCAAAGCCCAGCATTGTGGAAAGTCCAGGCTGTGGTTGTGCTCATGTGAACAGCTTTTCTTACCTGAATTGTGGATCTGTCTTTCAGAGTTACCCTAGGCCTCTTGATTTTTTCTAATGTCCTTTTTACTCAGTCAGTGACTTTTTTTTTTTTTTTTAAACATATATTTATTGGTTTTTCTGTTAATTATAACAACATCAAACACAACGAACATCATAAACGTATGGCAGTACAAATAATAAAAATAATACATAAATTAAATAAGAATTAAATAATACAATATGTATACACATACATATATAATACATAAACATAAATAAACAAACAAAACTAATAATAATAATAGATACCACAAATATTAAATATAGGTTACATCGTACACTCCCAACAACAAATCAAATGCCTATCATTATCTCATTCCTCCGCTGTCCCCCCCATACCCCCAACCCTCAACAGTTCCAGAAAAATCCTCCAAATGATGTAGAATTCAGAAGCCCTCCCTCTAACAATATAGGTCAGTTTCTCTAGGGCCAAACCCGATGTTAAGTTATTTAACCAGTGGTTAAAAGAGGGGCAACTAACATTCTTCCAACATAGTGCAATACAGCGTCTGGCCTGCAGTAAACAAAGGTCAACCAGTTTTCTTTCTTTACAAGATAAAGAACAGTCATCTGGATAAATGCTTAAAATACACAATTTAGGGCACAACGGTACAGGACAACTTGTGATCTGAGAGATGTATTTCAACACTGAACTCCAAAATTTTTGGATCTTTTCGCATTGCCATAAGCAGTGGTACAATGTACCTTGGTGGATGTTACACTTATAACATAGATCGGGTATATTAGGATCAAATTTATTTAACTGTACAGGAGAGATATATGTTCGCATTATCCAATTAAATTGTACCATTCTCAATCGAGTATTGATAGTTTGAGTGTGTGTTTTCAAACATATTTTACTCCATTCTGAGATTGTAATATCGTCTTGTAAGTCTCGTATCCACGCCTGTCTCTTACAATCAGAGTTTTCCTTATAATTTTCAATCAACATGTTATAAAACCGAGAGACCAGTTTTTTACCCCAACAGTTTTTTGCCACGTGTGTTTCTAAGATTGAGAACGGAGGTTGCTGTACAGAATTGTTTAGATGTGCTAGGATAAAGCTTCTAAGTTGTAGGTATTTGAAGAAGTGTTTTTGTGGAATATCAAACTTTGCCTTTAACTCATTGAATGACATTAAAGTATGATCCTCATATACATCCTGTAGTTTTTCTATGCCCTTGTTCATCCATGTTTTAAAACCCATATCGTTTTTTGCGGGTGCGAAGAGATCATTACCCCAGATTGGGGAGAAGCAAGATAACCCTAGGGAGTCTCCCAACATTTTTTGAACTACATGCCAAACAACAATAGTGTTTTTTACAAAAGGATTAGTAGTACTCTTCTTTAATGTTTTAAAGGATGCTGAGTATAGATAACTATTCAGTGACAAACCTTTTGTGGCTAGTTTTTCTAAATTTAACCAGGGCAGGAGAACACCCTCAGAAAACCAAAACATTGTGGCCCTCAATTGCGCAGCCCAATAGTACCACTCAAGATTTGGCAATTGTAGCCCTCCCCTATCGTAAGGCAAATATAACAGGGAAAGTCTGAGTCTTGGCTTCCTATTGTTCCAGATGAAATTAGAAAGAAGTTTTCTGGCCCTAGGAAAAAAGGAGGGAGGAGGGGAGAGAGGAACTGACTGAAAAATGTACAAAAATTTTGGTAGTATAGTCATCTTTATAATGTTTATCCTACCCAACAACGAGAGAGGTAGTGTTGTCCACCTAGTGATCTCTTCTGCCAACTCTGCTAACATGGGCTCATAGTTGGCAGCGCTAAGATTACATATCTTTGGAGTTATTCTGATGCCCAGGTACTTAAATCCGTCACAGGCGTTCACAAATGGGTGGGATACTGTTGGTTTCTTCCTCTCTTTTGCAGTTAGAAGCATAATAGATGACTTCTCTTTATTCACTTTAAACCCAGAGATAGCACCAAATTGACCAAGCAACTCTAAGAGAGATGGTATAGATTCTACAAGATGTGATAAAAATACAATGGTATCATCAGCGTACAGTGCTGTATTATGTACCGTTTCTCCAATCTTAATACCATGAATTGTGACTTGTGATCTGATCGCAATTGCTAACGGTTCCATGGCTAATACGAAAAGTAGGGGTGAAATTGGTGACCCTTGCCTTGTGCCTCGAGATAACTTGAAAGGCTGAGAGGTAAGGTTATTAGTAGATACCATTGCAAAAGAATCCACAAGTAAAATTTTGACCCATCTACAAAAGTAATCCCCAAAGCCAAAACGCTTGAGTACCTCAAAAAGATAGGGCCATTCGACTCTGTCGAATGCCTTTTCCGCGTCAAGTGAAAGTATTGCAGTGTCAGAGGATTCTTCACACTCGTGGATTATATTAAGGACTCTCCTCACGTTATGAAATCCCTGGCGATTTTGCACAAAACCATTCTGGTCCCCATGTATAATGGCTGGTAGGACTCTCTCAAGTCTCATAGCTAGAGCCTTAGCTATAATCTTTGCATCAGAATTTAAAAGTGATATGGGCCTGTACGAACCGCATTCAGTTGACGCTTTGCCTGGTTTTAGAAGAAGAGTAATCAGAGCACTACGTAAAGAGGCGGGTAAGCAACCTGTTTCAAAGGATTCCAAATAAACATCTAATAATGGGGCTATTAATTTTATTTTAAATATTTTATAGATATCTATCGGCAGCCCATCTGGACCCGAAGCCTTACCTCCTCTCATGTTTGTAATTGCATTAGAAATGTCATCAAGGTTTAATTCCCTATCCAGTTCATTTTTTGTATCATCAGAAATACAGGGAATGACCAATCCATCCAGGAGACTGTAATGATTTAGCTGGTTTGTAGGGCTGTCAGAATTATAAAGAGTTTTATAATATGAGACAAAGGTGTTATTTATCTCTGTGGGATTTGTAGATAATTCTCCTTGTTCATTCCTAATTGTATTAATGGCTCTGTCGGATTCCAGTTTCTTTATCTGCCAAGCTAGCAATTTACCCGGCTTTTCACCCTGATCATAAAAACTTTGTTTCAGTCTTGTTAAACCATCTTCAGCCTTAAGCATAGAAAGCTCCTCGTATTTAGCTTTAAGAGTTCGTAATTCTAGTTTTTTGTGTGTAGAATCATCTATGATAACCTCTCTTTCTAATTCTTTAATTTTAGAATCTAATTCATTCATTGTCTGTTTAAATTTGTTAAATTTGGAGCTGGTGAAACTTATCATTTGTCCTCTAATATATGCTTTAAAGGCTTCCCATCTAATGGCTGCTGTTGTTTGATCTGTGTTAATTGAAAAGTAGACGTCGATGTGTTCTCCTACAAATTTCATAAAATCTGCATCTTGAAGCCATTTAGGGTGTAAGCGCCAATTAGCCGAGTGTCTATTCGTTTGTCCCACATTGTAAAATAATGAGGTTGGGGCGTGATCTGACAAAACAATGCTATCATATACACAATTAGTTATACTGGTTAGCAGAGATGAGGAAATTAAAAAATAATCTATTCGAGAGTGGGTTTTAAATACTGCTGAGTAGCACGAGAATTCTCTTTTGTTGGGGTTATGAGTTCTCCACGGATCACAGAGATTGAGGTCTTTCATGTATTGTAATATTTTTTTCCTTGTATGAGAATGGGATGTATCTATCCCTGACGAGCGATCAAGCTTCGGGTCTAAAACGCAATTTAAGTCACCTGCCAATATTATCTTACCCGTGAGGGTGGCCAACGACAGAAATAGATTTTCAAAAAATGATGGGTTGTCATCATTGGGGCCATATACATTAACCAAATTAATATTCTCTCCCAATAGAGTTCCTTGAACCACCAAAAATCTACCAGCTTTATCGTAAATGGTGTTGTTTACTTGAAAAGGCACCGAATTATGAATTAACACCATGACCCCTCTGGAGTGAGAAGGGAAACAAGACACTAGCACTTTGCCTGGCCATCTCCTATGTACTTTCACCAAATCCTCCCTAAGTAAATGAGTCTCTTGGATAAACACAATTGATGACTTAAGATGTTTAAGCCTGGTAATAACCTGTTTAAGTTTAGTCAACTTTACCATCCCTCTAACGTTCCAAGAAGTAAATTTGAAATTATTATTTGAAGTCATCTAGTCTTAGTAATACCTCAAAATGTACAGCGTAGCATCATCTTTGGTTATTGGTAAACCCGTTAAGTATAGCAGTCAGACTAGTTAGTCTGTGAGTCCTCAGTGTTCTGTAGTCCTTGGATAAATTTTTCAGCATCTGCTGGGGTTTCAAACTCCCGTGTTCGTCCATCAGACGTAACTCGTAGCTTTGCTGGGTACATTATTCCGTATCTTATGTTCATGGATCGAAGCTGTTGTTTTACCCGATCGAATCCCCTTCTTCGTCGGTGGAGGTCCACCGACAGATTCGGGAAGAACATGATCTCTTGACCGTCGCAGGTAACTTTGCCTTTGGCCCTGGCTGCTCGCATCACCCTGACTTTATCTTGGAAGTTTAAAAACTTCACGATAAGGACTCTTGGTGTAGCGGGTCGATTAGATTGTGACCGGCCGGGTAACCTGTGCGCTCGCTCGATGAGCGGTGGTCTTGGGAATGTCGCGGGTCCCAGCGCCTCTGGGAGCCATTTCTCAAGAAAAGCCACCGCGTCATTTCCTTCTATCTTCTCTGGCACGTTAAGAAGTCGCAGGTTGGAACGACGAGAACAGTTTTCGAGCTCGTCTATTTTATTCGTGAGGAGAGTCATTTGTTTAGCTAGCGCATCCGTTTTGCCTTTCTCTGAATTAACGGTGTCCTCCACGTCGCTAATGCGCGCTTCTGCTGCATCCATGCGCACCGAAAAGTCTTTCACGTCTCTTTTGACGTCTAGGATAGCTTTCAGGACCACATCAATCTTAGTGGAAAAGTCATTTCTGATCCTGTCGAGTACCTGAATAATGTCCGTGTTGTGGGTCACTTCAGCGTTCACGTCCACATGAGGCCCGGGGCTAGCTTCAACTGTTGAGTTAGCTGCTAGGCTGTTAGCATCCGAGAAATCGTCTTCCTCGCCCGGAGAAGAGTGAGTTTTAGATTTGTTTTGTGCCTTCTTTGCGGGCATATTATCAACGGTGTATACTGATATGTCGCCGCAAATGATAGTTACCACTGTTTATGCAGTTAAAGGAAAATTTACAGGATTTCCAGAAAAAATCGCCAGGAGCTCACAAAAAGACGTGTGCTCAGTTCAGCGCCATAACCACGCCCCCAGTCAGTGACTTTTGGTGGATGGCGTCCTATTGAGTTGTGGTTCAATATTATAAGCCATTTTGTGTAGATTCATGACATATAATCCCAATTAAGCATTTATTGTTAATTGTTAACCTGTATATTTTTGCAATGTTTTGCAAAAAATAAGACATCCAAAACAGTCTTTAGAGATAAAATATACATTTTATTATTATTTTCTAAATAACAGACTCGAAATTGGTCCAAGTAAAAGGAGAATAAACATGAAAAGAAACCTGAGTAAATATACATAGGAACGCATGTACAGCTCGGGGTCCAGGATGTAAATATGGCTGACATGTTGAATGCATCAGTGGCGTACATTCTTGAGCAAAGTTTTACCCTCTAGTGAAAGAAGGTTTACAAGTTTAGTTCCTAAAGTGATGATTTAATGAGGTGAGATTTTAAGTGTGATATACAGAATTCTCAATTCTGACTGGTCAGAACGTATGGATTAATTTTCTATAAACAGCAGCTCTGAACATACTTCCCATGGGGCCCTATATGGTGGACTATCACAATTTATGACCAATAATAAACAACATTCTAATTTATTTAACAAAGAATAATGCAGAAACGTTGAACTGATATGGTGAAACTTTCAGGAAGGAACTGGAAGGAGTCTTCAGTGCCAGTGCTTTGTAACAATCTGAGGTAAAGCTGTAGCTTTACATTTTCCAAAACATGAAAGTCTTCAGGACAGAGGACCAGGGTTCAACATTAATGGTAGTCTGACTGTCCGGGACAATCAAATGTTTGGTCTGGACAAGTCAAATCTGCATCTGCCTGTCTGACTGGACAAGTTGAATATTTGTTGAAGATCACCATTTTTATAGTAATTATTCAAGAGTTACATCAATAAAACTAGTTCAGTTACCTTGATCTGGCCATGTTATCATTTATGAAATTCCAGGAAAGCTGAGTACAGCAGGTGCGTGTGTAAAAATAACCACATCGTAATATCTAATTACCGGTATAGATTATTAGACTTTGAATTCATTATAGATTCATTAGACTGGGGGCGTCGTGGCTCAGGTGGATAAGGCGCCATACCATAAATCCGGGGACCCAGGTTCGATTCCGGCCCGAGGTCATTTCCCGATCCCTCCCCGTCTCTCTCTCCCGCTCATTTCCTGTCTCTACACTGTCCTATCCAATAATAAAAGCCCAAAAAATCTCTTTAAAAAAAAAAAAATAGATTCATTAGACTTTGAATTGCCATAGTGATGGATAGCTTGACAGACGAAATGAGGCAAGAGTCACCATGGAACATGATGTTTGTGGATGATATTGTGATATGTGGTGAAAGTAGAAAGGAGGTTGAGTTGGGCTTGGAGAGATGGAGGTATGTATTGGAATGAAGAGAAATGAAGGTGAGCCGTAGCAAAACAGAATACGTGTGCATCAATGAGAATGGGGATGAGAGTGTAGTGAAGATGCAAGGAGTAGACGTAAAGAAAGTTGGTGAATTCAAGTACCTGGGGTCAACTGTGCAGGAAAATGGGGGCTGTGATAGTGAGGTGAGAAAGAGAGTGCAGGCAGGGTGGAGCAGTTGGAGCAGGATTTCGGGAGTCATTTGTGACAGGAAAGTCCCAGCAAAAGTGAAAGGTAAGATGTATAAGACAGTAGTGAGAGCTGCTGTGATGTATGGATTGGAGACCATACCCTTAACGAAGAGACAGGAGGCAAAGTTGGAGGTGGCGGAGTTGAGGATGTTAAGGTTTGCGATGGGAGGTTGGACAGGATAAGGAACGAGGACATCAGAGGGACAGCACATGTGGAGAGCTTGGGAATGAAGCTAAGAGAGATGAGGCTGAGATGGTATGGGCACATCCTGAGAAGAGATGCAGAGCATGTTGGAAGGAGAATGTTGAGGATGGAGCTGCCAGGCAAACGAAAACGAGGAAGGCCAAAGAGGAGATACATGGATGTGGTGAGAGAGAACATGAAAGTGGCAGGTGTGGTAGAGAAGGATGCGGAAGACAGGGAGCAATGGAGATGAAAGATCCGCTGTGGCGACCCCTAATCGGTAGCAGCCAGAAGAAGACGACTTTGAATTAATCAAAATCGTAGAAATGGCGATCACATACCTCAATAGAATAAATATCTGGTGAATCTTCATTTCATTCGGACATTCAATACGGTTTGTTTTCATTCACAACGTGAGTCTGACAGCCTTATCATGTCCAACTTGTTTTCTTTGTTTCATTTCTTTAAATTAATTTATACTTCAGGTTTTACTGGATTAATCAAGATTTAACTTTATTTCCTCCAGAAGCTTTGAATTTGGCTGAGTCTAACTCTTAAAACTGAGGATCAGGTAATGGGTTAGAACAACACACGGACCGTGGGAAAAACGAGAGGTTAGTGAGGGAACACAACAGTTCACAATGTTAAAAGTAACTATAAATGGATAAAACTATGCTGTTCTGTTCTTTAATAAATAACATTTGTAATTCTGGTGAATTGTTGTGGTATCAGAGAAATCAATCCGACACTTCAGAAGATGTTAGAAGAAAAATAACCTTCATGGTTCTAACAGTAACGCTGCTTTGTATCAGACCGCATCACACCACTCTGGTGTTGATTATTTTCCTGTAACAGCATGCTCCCTGGTCTTTTATTCCTTATACAGTGCCTTGAAAAAGTATTCATACCCCTTGAACTTTTTCACATTTTTCCACCTTACAACCACGAACTTAAGTTTTTTATTGAGATTTTATGTGATAGACCAACACAGAGTAGCACATAATTGTGAAGTGAAACGAAAATGATAAATGGTCTTCAAAATTTTAAACAAATAAAAATCTGAATGTGGTGAAAATGTGAAAATGTGGTGTGCATTAGTATTCAGCCCCCTGTCCTCTGATACCTCTAAATACAATCCAGTGCAATCAATTGCCTTCAGAAGTCATCTAATTAGTTAATAGAGTCCTACTGTGTGTAATTTACTCTCAGCATAAATACACTTGTTCTGTGAAGGCCTCAGTGGTTTGTTAGAGAACACTGAAGAACAAACAGCATCATGAAAACCAAAGAACTCACCAGACAGGTCAGGGATAAAGTTCTGGAGAAGTTTAAAGCAGGGTTAGGTTATAAAAAAATATCCCAAGCTCTGAACATCTCAAGAAGCACTGTTCAATCCATCATTCAAAAATGGAAAAAGTATGGCACAACTGCAAACCTACCAAGACATGGCCGTCCACCTAAACTGACAGAGCGAGCAAGGAGAGCACTGGTCAGAGAAGCAGCCAAGAGGCCCATGATCACTCTGGAGGAGCTGCAGAAATCCACAGCTCAGGTGGGAGAATCTGTGCACAGGACAACTACGGTATAAGTCGTACACTCCACAAATCTGGCCATTTTGGAAGAGTGGCAAGAAGAAAGCCATTGTTGAAAGACAGGCATAAGAAGCCATGTAGGGGACACAGCAAACATGTGGAAGAAGGTGCTTTGGTCAGATGAGACCAAAGTTGAACTTTTTGGCCTAAATGCAAAATGCTATGTGTGGCAGAAAACTAACACTGCTCATCACCCTGCACACACCATCCCCACTGTGAAGCATGGTGGTGGCAGCATCATGCTATGGGGATGTTTTTCTTCAGCAGGGACAGGGAAGCTGGTCAGAGTTGATGGGAAGATGGATGGAGCTAAATACAGGGCAATCCTGGAAGAAAACCTGTTGGAGGCTGCAAAAGTCTTGAGACTGGGAAGGAGATTCACCTTCCAGCAAGACAATGACCCTAAACATACAGCCAGAGCTACAATGGAATGGTTTAGATCAAAGAATATTCATGTGTTAGAATGGCCCAGTCAAAGTCCAGACCTAAATCCCATTGAGCATCTGTGGCAAGACTTGAAAATTGCTGTTCACAGACGCTCTCCATCCAATCTGGCTGAGCTTGAGCTATTTGCAAAGAAGAATGGGCAAAAATTTCAGTGTCTAGATGTGCAAAGCTGGTAGAGACATACCACAAAAGACTTGCAGCTGTAATTGCAGCAAAAGGTGGCTCTACAAAGTATTGACGCAGGGGGGCTGAATACTAATGCACATCACATTTTTCAGATTTTTATTTGTTTAAAATTTTGAAGACCATTTATCATTTTCGTTTCACTTCACAATTATGTGCTACTCTGTGTTGGTCTATCACATAAAATCTCAATAAAAAACTTAAGTTCGTGGTTGTAAGGTGGAAAAATGTGAAAAAGTTCAAGGGGTATGAATACTTTTTCAAGGCACTGTATAATGAGAATTTCTGAATAATAGTAATAATATTAGCCTGTAGTACTTTTACAATACACTAATAATAATACTGGGCATTAAAAATCATCTTTTTGTAACATAATTTTTCCAACCAACTTAAACTCTAAAAGATAAGCTACATTTCAGTCTTTTATAGTGAGGAGTGAATGTTCACTGGTATGCGAGGCATATCGTGTTTATTCATGTTATTCATCATCCTTTTTCGCAGCTTTCTGTAATTTCTAACCACAGACAGATTTAGTGTCTACTCTGACCTCAGAAATTCTTGCACGTTAACATGAAGTGTGTATCCTGTAATTTGGTGTTAAACTGTCCCACGGCCCTCGTATGCTTTATGGCTCGTACTTTCACTCATCTCCATTCAGACAGACCCAGTGAAAGAAAGAGCACGTGTACAGTTTATTTGATATTTAATGCAACTGAATTTGCTAAAACGATCATGTCAAGAAAGGTTCTTTGGAGGGACAGAAGTCATAAAAGAAACATTCTTGGTTTTTTGAGGAACCTTTGGATTGATGGATCTTTGACCAATACTGTATGCCATTGGACATGCACAGGCACACACGTCTTACTGCTCTGGTATGGAATGTCCCTTGATATTAATATTATTATTATTACAGCAAATGCCATGAATTAACACTAATTCTAATCCCTAACCTTAGCCTCAGTGACTAAAAAGAAACAGCAAAATGCCCCCAAGAAGTCAAAACACTCAGAAATTCATCTTCTTGTGAGGACATTTGGTCCCCACCAAGATATAAAAATATACTGAGATGCAGAAACACACCTGCCAAACTTTCTACCTTAAAACTGACTCATACTGAAAGTTGCCTAAATGTGGTACATACAACCCCGATTCCAAAAAAGTTGGGACAAAGTACAAATTGTAAATAAAAACGGAATGCAATGATGTGGAAGTTTCAAAATTCCATATTTTATTCAGAATAGAACATAGATGACATATCAAATGTTTAAACTGAGAAAATGTATCATTTAAAGAGAAAAATTAGGTGATTTTAAATTTCATGACAACACCACATCTCAAAAAAGTTGGGACAAGGCCATGTTTACCACTGTGAGACATCCCCTTTTCTCTTTACAACAGTCTGTAAACATCTGGGGACTGAGGAGACAAGTTGCTCAAGTTTAGGGATAGGAATGTTAACCCATTCTTGTCTAATGTAGGATTCTAGTTGCTCAACTGTCTTAGGTCTTTTTTGTCGTATCTTCCGTTTTATGATGCGCCAAATGTTTTCTATGGGTGAAAGATCTGGACTGCAGGCTGGCCAGTTCAGTACCCGGACCCTTCTTCTACGCAGCCATGATGCTGCAATTGATGCAGTATGTGGTTTGGCATTGTCATGTTGGAAAATGCAAGGTCTTCCCTGAAAGAGACGTCATCTGGATGGGAGCATATGTTGCTCTAGAACCCGGATATACCTTTCAGCATTGATGGTGTCTTTCCAGATGTGTAAGCTGCCCATGCCACACGCACTAATGCAACCCCATACCATCAGAGATGCAGGCTTCTGAACTGAGCGCTGATAACAACTTGGGTCGTCCTTCTCCTCTTTAGTCCGAATGACACAGCGTCCCTGATTTCCATAAAGAACTTCAAATTTTGATTCGTCTGACCACAGAACAGTTTTCCACTTTGCCACAGTCCATTTTAAATGAGCCTTGGCCCAGAGAAGACGTCTGCGCTTCTGGATCGTGTTTAGATACGGCTTCTTCTTTGAACTATAGAGTTTTAGCTGGCAACGGCGGATGGCACGGTGAATTGTGTTCACAGATAATGTTCTCTGGAAATATTTCTGAGCCCATTTTGTGATTTCCAATACAGAAGCATGCCTGTATGTGATGCAGTGCCGTCTAAGGGCCCGAAGATCACGGGCACCCAGTATGGTTTTCCGGCCTTGACCCTTACGCACAGAGATTCTTCCAGATTCTCTGAATCTTTTGATGATATTATGCACTGTAGATGATGATATGTTCAAACTCTTTGCAATTGTACACTGTCGAACTCCTTTCTGATATTGCTCCACTATTTGTCAGCGCAGAATTAGGGGGATTGGTGATCCTCTTCCCATCTTTACTTCTGAGAGCCGCTGCCACTCCAAAATGCTCTTTTTATACCCAGTCATGTTAATGACCTATTGCCAATTGACCTAATGAGTTGCAATTTGGTCCTCCGGCTGTTCCTTTTTTGTACCTTTAACTTTTCCAGCCTCTTATTGCCCCTGTCCCAACTTTTTTGAGATGTGTTGCTGTCATGAAATTTCAAATGAGCCAATATTTGGCATGAAATTTCAAAATGTCTCACTTTCGACATTTGATATGTTGTCTATGTTCTATTGTGAATAAAATATCAGTTTTTGAGATTTGTAAATTATTGCATTCCGTTTTTATTTACAATTTGTTCTTTGTCCCAACTTTTTTGGAATCGGGGTTGTATTTAAATAATAATGGCTGGCTTTTTTCATGGTATAGCACAGTGGTTTTCAAAGTGGGGGCTGCCAGGGGGCACTAGGGGGCCTCAGAAAGTTGGAGGGACAATAACAAAAAATTGCGAAAAATTTTTTTTTAAATAATTATTATTGAATATATTGTAATTAGTTTTTAAATCATTATAAAATATAATTATTAATAATAATACATCATATCGAAACGTTGTTTGCCATGCTCATCTCTCCGATTGCCTGTGACGTTGCGGTTTGTGCCATTTATCAAGCTGCTTTGCTCCTCAAACTAGCGTATTGTGGAGGAAATACTATTTTGTAAAGTACTTCAAAGAAGTACTGGGAAAGACATTTTTCAAGTTTTGGATGATTACATCGAGTCTAACGGACCCGTTGTGTGGGGGGGTGTTCGGACAGAGCCGCGCCAATGGCCGGGAAGATCAGTGGAGTGACCGCGCTCATTAAGCAGAAGGCCCCGCATGTAGTGGCCACACACTGCATGCTCCATCGCGAGGCACTGGTCGCAAAAAGGATGGATAATGAGTTGAATCAGGTACTACAGGAGGTTATAGAAGTAGTGAATTTGATTAAAGCCCGTCCCATGAAACACAGACTGTTTACCCTGCTTTGTAATGAGATGGGCGCTCGTTTTGAGGGGCTGCTGCTTCACTTGAACGTGCGCTGGCTGTCACGGGGCGCAGTTTTGAACCGTGTCTATGAGCTGTGGAGGGAGGTTGCAGAGTTCCTCTCATCTGAAAAGCATCAGCTGGCAGATCGGTTCACCGATGCAACCTGGATACGCAAATTTGCATACATGTCAGACATTTTCCAGCATCTAAATGTACTGAATCAAAGCATGCAAGGACGTGACACGTACATACTCCAGGTGCAAGACAAAGTGCGTGCTTTTTCCAAAAAGATCATGCTGTGGTCAAACAAGCTCCAGGAGAGAGTTACAGAAATGTTCCCACTACTTCACCAGGAGCTGCTGTCATGTGATGATTTGGGCTCCGTCTCTCCATTGATCCAGTCCCACCTGGAGCACCTCCAAGGATATTTCAAAGACTTTTCCCTGACCTCGAAAACACACATTTAAACTGGGTTAGGAACCCCTTTGCCCCCGGTGTCGGTTCTAGTCTGGACTTAGGCTACATCCACACGACAACGGCAACGAGATGTTATTTAAAAATATATCGCGTCCAAATGGGCAATGATCAGTAAAATATCAGGTCCATATGGCAACGCAACGCTTGCTGAAAACGATGCAATACACATGCCACACCTCTAGGGGCGCTGTAAGATGGTCCCTTTGGAGACACCAGAACAATAGAAGAAGTAAGGACGCATGCACATAAACTATTATGCGCGAGACTTCATATTAGCCACAAAGTCAGGAAAATCTGTTCGTAAAATTACATTATAATGACCAAATACAATGAAAAGTATTTTTCCAGTCTCACCTGTGAAAGGTAATCCCATGTGATCTCGTTTGGACGGCAAACCTGTTGGTACAGTTAAACGCAGCTAATCTTTATTCTCCGCTTTGACCTATCCAATATGGCAGTGAGGATGACGTATGATTCTATGCGGAAGGCGGCGTCTTTAATGGTCTGGAATAAATTGAATGCTACACGTTGATGGATTAATTTGTTGTTTCTCACCTGTGAAAGGTAATCCCATGTGGTCTCGTTTGGACGGTAAACCTGTTGGTACATTTAAACGCAGCACATGAATCTTTATTCTCCGCTTTGACCTATCCAATATGGCGGCGAGGATGACGTATGATTCTACGCGGAAGGCGGCGTTTTTAATGGTCCGGAATAAATTGAATGCTACACGTTGATGGATTAATTTGCTCTTCTACGCCCTTTTTGAGGAATGTATTGTAGGACTTAAACTAACATCTGAAGAGGTGAGATCGCTCCTTTTTTTTCCCTATTTTTGCTGGCGGGATTGACTCTGCCCTAAGGGCTATTCTCTCTCTCTCTCTCTCTCTCTCTCACTTTGCACCATTACACAATAAATATTCACAGTGAAAATATTTTGTAAGCGCGTTTCATGAACCAAGTTATAGGATTTGTTGACAACTCGCATCGAGTTTGTTACACTTCTACCCGGCGTGAAGCACTCACAGTCATGTGGTTGTGACGTCATCGTAAACAAATCCGTTCTACTCATCCAGACGACTTCACAACGGCAACGTTGCCAGATCTTTCCACTCTGGAACCCGTTCTCAAAAAGATTGCGTTTTGGGCACCCAAAACGCCGGTGCCGTGTGGACGCCAGGCCTAAACGATAAGCAATTGTATCGGAGTCACCTGAATCCGTTGCCGTGTGGACAGGGCCTAAGACACAGGAGGAGCTGATTGAGATGACAAACTCAGGGGATTTAAAAATGGACTTTGAGGCTCTTCCCCTGTCTAACTACTGGCTACATGTAAGAAAGGACGATCCCAGCTTGGCTGACAGGGCATTGAAATGCCTTCTCCCTTTTGCAACAACCTACTTGTGTGAGTCTGGCTTTTCAACTTTAAAGGTACTCAAAACCAAACACAGAGCACGTCTACATGTGGACAGTGACATGCGTATGGCACTGACGGAGATTAAGCCCAGGGTTGACAAACTATGTAGGAGCCACCAAGCCCATCCCTCCCACTTGTGTAAACCGTCTGTCACTCCCAGACACACACACACACACACACACAATTGAGAGTGGTTTGATTTCTTTTGTGCTGTTCTCATCAACAGTTTGTTGAAAAGTTTATTGTTCAGTGCGAAAATATTTGTGTTGAAAACATGTTAGTTAATAATATTCTTACGCTAAACAAATGTAACAATTATTGAATAAAAGTAAGAGAAAACATTCTAAAAGTTGATGTTTCTTTACATATTTTGTAGCATTGTCTGTGGGTTTGCAAACGGGGTCCCCGGCCAGAAGCTAATGCTGTTTGGGGGGCCTTGGCATGGAAAAGTTTGGGAACCCCTGGTATATCAGATATATTCCATTCAGCTAGCGTGATATTGAACAAGTCAAAGATGAGTAGCTGAATGGAATATATCTGAGATACCACGAAAAAAAAGCGCCATTATTATTATTCATACACATTCCTTTCGGGTGTTCAATGCATCTTTCTCTGTCAAAATTCTCTCAAAATCTTCCGTATTTAACGAGGCAAACCTGGCGGCCATGTTTGTTTACACAATGTCACGGTCGCTCGCTAGTGTGGAAGTTTTACTGTACGTCTCCGACGTGTGACATGTTGTCTTGAGAACCATGCGATATCGTAAACCATATTCAACACTCAGTCTCCATTGGGTAGAGTGACGTAATGCACATAGGATATGCGATATGCTAACAATATTGCGTGCTATCAAACCAAATGAACGGAACCTGCTAGAAGGGAATAGAACAAGTTTTTATTCCATTGAAAAAGTGCCCTGTATGTATAATAATAATACACAATATATACTCTTTCAGTACTTGCTTTTTTCCTTCATTAATTCATCTTTAGTAAGTGTTTTATTTTATTCGGTGTCCTGGGAGGACTCGGTGCAGGGTCGAAGAACACATCAGACCATTTGTTTATTTATTTCCTAAAAAAAAAAATTGATGGATTGATAGCATTAACCCTTTTTGTTAATGCTGGGAAGAACTAAATCTTTTCCCCATCATGAATGTTCGCATTTGAAAGAAGTATCTTTGCGGTGGGAAACGATCATTCTGTTTACAGGGTTTCGCGTGGCAACAAGACGACATAGAACCAAATCAAACGTGGTTCCTCTGGTGTCATTAGTGTTAAACGAACTGTAAAGAATGTTTTCCGCAAACTTAAAATTAAAAAGTTTGCGTTTGAAAAGCATTTAATGTCACACGCAGGAGGAGAATGAAAATGCATGGAGATCTCATTTCATCATCTCTAGCCGCTTTATCCTTCTACAGGGTCGCAGGCAAGCTGGAGCCTATCCCAGCTGACTACGGGCGAAAGGCGGGGTACACCCTGGACAAGTCGCCAGGTCATCACAGGGCTGACACATAGACACAGACAACCATTCACACTCACATTCACACCTACGGTCAATTTAGAGTCACCAGTTAACCTAACCTGCATGTCTTTGGACTGTGGGGGAAACCGGAGCACCCGGAGGAAACCCACGCGGACACGGGGAGAACATGCAAACTCCACACAGAAAGGCCCTCGCCGGCCCCGGGGCTCGAACCCAGGACCTTCTTGCTGTGAGGCGACAGTGCTAACCACTACACCACCGTGCCGCCCCATGCATGGAGATATTTTCCAAAATAAAACAGAAAAAGTCACTGGTGTTCCAGGTAAGCCGTATTCCCACCTCATGCCCAGTGTTCCCGGGACAGGCTCCGGATCCACCACCACCCTGCGCAGGATAAACGAATGACTTTAAGCGACACATTCATGCATAAACTTTCCTTGCTTTTAAAATTACTCATAAAAAATCATTTTAAAAAAGGTTGAAAGTGAAGGACGAGTCAGTGCTGCAGGAAAGTGAAGCTCAGCTATGCGGTGAAACTCCATTTATTTACTTTAGAGACTTTATTTCGTCTCTGATTGAGATGTTAACGAAAAGAACTGTTTGGATAAAATGGTGGCTTTTGGTTCATGATTCTGCCTCGGACATGTTTCAGATGTGTCGCCATCTACAGGCAAGATTATAGTAGTGCTCTAAAGCTGAATATATATTTTATGTTGAAGGTTCTGTTGTTCAGAAAATGCAATCTCATTTTCTCTGGAATCAGTCTGAACCTAATGGAAATAAAAATCATGCATTGATCCACAACACCAGATCAAGAAAAGAAGAAGAAATTTTCATTTTGTGTTAATGTTGACCCTGTTGTCATCTGTTCCTTACACTGTTGTATTCAAGTCACTAAACCTCGAGTCTGAGTCCAGTCTCAAGTCCCCAGTGTCCAAGTCATGAAAGGAAAATTTTGAGTCCGAGAACAAGAACCCATCCGCACCATGTGACGGTGGCTGTTGCTGCCTTGATGTGAAAGCGTCTCTGCTACTGTGTTGGACTAACGTTACTGCTCGACCGCCCCATTTTAGTTAACAGGCTACAGATAAAAAGCTTCATCGCTCAGCAAGTCCCGCCAGAGGTGGACAGTAACGAAGTACACTTTTTGAGTATCTGTACTTTACTTGAGTATTATTTTTTTTTGGAAACTTATGACTTTAACTTCACTACATTTGAAAGGCAAATATCGTACTTTTCACGCCACTACATTTCTATCAAGCTCCTCGTTACTCGTTACCATGAAGCGGCTTTCAAAGTGGATGTTTTTTCTTTTCTAAAACGTGATTAGTTTTTTTTCGCAGGTGACACTGAGACAGCCGATCAATAAATCACTAGGGTCACGTCACGTCTATAGACTGTATAAAATCAAGTTCAGTGATTTCTCAGCAGCGTTATTTGAACTCGATGAGTTAATGGCAGAATGGAAGGAGGCGGTTCTTCTGAGGAATGCACGCACTCATGGCCCATGAACCCATGTTTCAGTTTTCCGAAAGGATTAAAGATTCATTTCGTTTTAAATGTTCGCCGAAAATGAACCACATCACGGCCTACAAAAACTTGCCGTCCGACCTGCGGAAGCATATTGAGGTATATAAACGTTTTATTCCAAGAGAAAGCTTGCAATGAAGTTGTCTGTGCTTTTAGAGCTAGTGATAACGCTGCAATAGCTATGCAGTCTGGTTCGTCAAATGACTTTCTATGGATTTGCCTGCCAAGTTGCCATCGCCTTGTCCACGGCTAACGTTAACACACAGCTAGTTAACTTGGACACCGTTAGTTAGCATGTAAAAATGGAGTTACGCTAACGTGAATAACGTTAACTTATCTGAAGTCCTTTCAGAAATGTTTTAGCATAATCTCGCCAAATAAACAGAATATAGGAATCTTTCTTTTCTAGTAGCGTTAGCTACCCAATATGATTTCGAGTTTGAAGAGTTTGCTAGCATGTCAGATGGAGCTTCACTGACTAGCTAGCTTAACGTTAAACCACCATGATGCACAGCACGTGCTCATTTTGTGAATTCACATTTCTGTCTTTGGTAACGGCGTTAGGTTTTGTAAGCGTTGTGGCAATAATACAACGATGTGTTGACAGAAAATTTACTTTTAATACTTAAGTATTCTTAAAAGCAAGTACTTCAGTACTTTAACTTAAGTAAAAATTTGACTGGACAACTTTCACTTGTATCGGAGTAACATTTGACCAGCGTGATCTGTACTTTGCCCACCTCTGAGCCCTACCCTCTATAAACAGGGCAAATAACATGAGAGAGGGTTAACACTAGCTAGTTCGTCGCTCAGCAAGCCCAGCTATCAACATAGCGATGAACATAGCGTGTCACTTCCTTCTCTGGGTGGAGTCTTACCAAATGACGATTGAAGTTCGAGGTTGTCCCTGTCGTCTCCTCGATAGTTCTTCTACATATGGAACGCATACTGGAGCAGTGCATTTTTTCCCACTGCACGAGAAGTCTGTAGAAGCAAAGCGGACAATCCTAGAGGCGTTCCCTCCAGGCATTTTAGCGCCATTAACGTTAGTTTGTTCCTGAACATGACGTATGAACAGATGAATGTGCATTCTCTTGCATGAAATTAGTATAAAATTAAATGTAGATATAAAATATCTTGGGTGGCACGGTGGTGTAGTGGTTAGCGCTGTCGCCTCACAACAAGAAGGTCCGGGTTCGAGCCCCGTGGCCGGCGAGGGCCTTTCTGTGCGGAGTTTGCATGTTCTCCCCGTGTCCGCGTGGGTTTCCTCCGGGTGCTCCGGTTTCCCCCACAGTCCAAAGACATGCAGGTTAGGTTAACTGGTGACTCTAAATTGAGCGTAGGTGTGAATGTGGGTGTGAATGGTTGTCTGTGTCTATGTGTCAGCCCTGTGATGACCTGGCGACTTGTCCAGGGTGTACCCCGCCTTTCGCCCGTAGTCAGCTGGGATAGGCTCCAGCTTGCCTGCGACCCTGTAGAAGGATAAAACGGCTAGAGATAATGAGACGAGATAAAATATCTTATGCCGAATTATGGCATGTTACAAAAAATAAAGAAAAAAAATCCAAGTCCTCGTCTCCATTTACGAGTCCGAATGCAGTTAATGTCCGAGTCATCAGTGCTCAAGTCCAAGTCAAGTCATGAGTCGGACTCGAGTACTACAAGCTTGGCTCCTTATTAGCTCATCCGGCTGACCGCTGATGAGTTCATGCCCATTGTGTGTTGTCCATCGTCATCCACATTTCATAAAAATTAATTCTTCTCTCTCAATTCTTCACTGATTTTTAATCTTTTTGGCAGGAAGGTAGGTCTGCCTGGGGTGCATATACTATGGCTTCTACCCAAATTTGCATAATTACAATTAATAATGAAGATATGGAGTAATTAATCAATCCCTAACGAGCAGTTTCCACACAAATCGCTTCTTTTCCCTCAATTCTTCATGGATTTTGATTCTGGCATGAAGGTAGGGGGACCTAGGGTGCACAGAACTTCTACCCAGATTTGCTTCATTACAATTATTAAGTTATGGACTAATTAAGCCTTTATGAGCAGTTCAACAAAAATCGCTTCTTCTCTGTAAATTCCTTGCTGTTTTGGATTCTTTCTGGTAAATAGGTCGGTATTCCTAGGGTGGATATCACTTCTAGATATAGCTTGCAACATTTATTGCTCAAGGTGGCCCACTTTAGATCGTTCCTTCTGGACTAGACGAAGCCGGAGTGAGCTACGCCGCCATTGATGGTCTCGTGTAATGACGCTAAACAATAAAGTCCAATCAAAATCAGTCAACTTCAGCAAGAGCGAATTAGTAATAGAAGAACTAGCAGGAACATGACGAGAGGGAGAGAAATACACTACCATTCAAAAGTTTGGGGTCACCCAGACGATTTTGTGTTTTCCGTCTAAAAGTCACACTTTTATTTCCCACCATAAGTTGTAAAATGAATAGAAAATATAGTCAAGACATTTTTCTGGCCATTTTGAGCATTTAATCGACCCCACAAATGTGATGCTCCAGAAACTCAATCTGCTCAAAGGAAGGTCAGTTTTATAGCTTCTCTAAAGAGCTCAACTGTTTTCAGCTGTGCCAACATGATTGTACAAGGGTTTTCTAATCATCCATTAGCCTTCTGAGGCAATGAGCAAACACATTGTACCATTAGAACACTGGAGTGAGAGTTGCTGGAAATGGGCCTCTATACACCTATGGAGATATTGCACCAAAAACCAGACATTTGCAGCTAGAATAGTCATTTACCACATTAGCAATGTATAGAGTGGATTTCTGATTAGTTTAAAGTGATCTTCATTGAAAAGAACAGTGCTTTTCTTTCAAAAATAAGGACATTTCAAAGTGACCCCAAACTTTTGAACAGTAGTGTACATATCAAGTTAGTCGCTGTGATGTTTGTGTTTGCCCGATGCCTGCCATTTTGAATTAAATGTGTCATACTGTCAACCAAGCAGTGATGGACTGATTTGATTCGGCAAACCCCTTTCACCCAATTCAACTTGACAAACCAAAAACTGGCTGCACAATGAGACTTTATTTTTTTTTTTTAAGACCCAAACTCAAGGTTTCAGCTGTCAACGGTTTTAGATTATTTACAAGAGAAAAATAAGTACAGACACAAAGAGGAAAAAAAAAAAAAAATCACAGAGACAGAGAAATGGCGCAGTTTTGTTCTTTTGCCTTGTTTTATCCGCTCGATGACACCTGGAACGGGTAATACTGCGGAAAATCGTGAAGGACTTTCAGGGCCTCGTTATACAGCTCCAAATCTGCAGGGGCAGGGAAAGGAAAAAACAAACCCACCATCATATTACATTTCTAAATCTTACAATACTGAAATAAACAGTTCATTAAGGAGAAATAAGGGCAGCACGGTGGTGTAGTGGTTAGCGCTGTTGCCTCACAGCAAGAAGGTCCTGGGTTCGAGCCCCGTGGCCGGCGAGGGCCTCTCTGTGTGCGAGGGCCTTTCTCCCCGTGTCCGCATGGGTTTCCTCCGGGTGCTCTGGTTTCCCCCACAGTCCAAAGACATGCAGGTTAGGTTAACTGGTGACTCTAAATTGAGCATAGGTGTGAATGTGAGTGTGAATGGTTGTCTGTGTCAGCCCTGTGATGACCTGGCGACTTGTCCAGGGTGTACCCCGTCTTTCGCCCGTAGTCAGCTGGGATAGGCTCCAGCTTGCCTGCGACCCTGTAGAACAGGATAAAGCGGCTAGAGATAATGAGATGAGATTAAGGAGAAATAAAAACATTCCTCGCCCACACGATTACTGGCCACTTTAACAGGACCACCTGCTCGTTCAAACAGCCGATCATGTGGCAGCAGCGCAACCGAACCTGGACTGAAAACAGAGCCTGATCTTTATCCAGTCTTTCACTCTGCAGTTTCAGTGAGCCTGTGCTGACTGTCGGCTCCGATTCTGTTCACGGCTACAAGAGTGGAACCTGATGTGGTTTCCTGCTGTTGTCACTCACCTACCTCAAAGGTCAACATCCTGAGATGCTTTTCTGCTCAACATGGCTGTAAAGAGTGACTGTGTTACTGGAACCTTCCTGTCCGCTTGAACCGGTCCGGATATTTTGGGCGGGGTTTTTTTTTGTTTTGTTTTTCGCACCATTCTGTCAAACTTGTGTGAAAACCCCAGCTAGGGCTGGGTTCAAAAGATCGATCCACGATCCGATATCGATTCACATTCAAAAAATACGAGATCGATTCAAAAATGTGTGGCTCGATCTCTTCCAGGTAGCTATAGGCACTATTTTCTCGACCGCGCAAGGACTGCTATAAAAAGCGGGTGCCGGCAAACGAAACTGAAACTTAAGAACGCGAGATGGCTGAAGCTGCACAGCTAAAATCACCGCCTGGCCTGAAAGCTGATGTATGGCATTACTCTGGATTCAAACGTTACGAGGACAGAGATGAAGTCGACAGAACAAAAGCAGTGTGCAAATTGTGCCACATAGAGGTAAAATATAAATCAACCAAAAGATGGCCACCAACTGTCATGGTTACACTCAGACTTATCAGTCAAGCATAATTTCTTACACAATTGCTGTGGTTGCTGAGGTGCTTTTTTTTTTTTCTTTGTGGTCAGAAACCCTGCCATGGGTATATTATTCAACCAAAAGAGGGCCACCGAATGTCATGGTTTTGATTTAGAATTCAAATAAAACCTGGATTTTTTTCATTCCAAAATAAATCCTTTAAAAAAGGCTTTTCAAAGTGTGGGGCACGCCTCCCCTAGGGGGCGCCAGAGTTCTTCGGGGGGGCGCAACGTGAGGAAAAATAAACCAGAATGAGTTACTATTGCGGACATTTAGCGAACTTCAGCTAGCCTTTACCAGAGACAAAATGGATCGATTTTTAGTACCTAAAGCAGGGCTTTGAACCGGTTCAAGAAATGAAAACGAAAACCGGGAACTTTTTCTATTTCACATGGAACAGAAACGAAACCAGAAACTTTATTATTTTTTATGTTCCGGAACAGAAACGCTTATTAAAAATAATGGTAACCGGTTAATACCGGTTTTTATTTCGTTCCTCAAAGTTTCTGTAGCCTACAAATAAAAGCCATTCTTCTCCTGCGCAAGTTTCTATGACCCGCTGGGGTTCACTTCCTGTGTGACGTTCGCTGACTGAATGGAGAGAGCGGGAAGGTGGACTACTATCACGTCTCCATTACTGAGTGTCTGAGCAAAGAGCCTGAACGTTGCAACCTCCCTATTGGCTGTTTGTAAAAATGTATCAGTTGTTGCCCTTCCCACGGGAATCATCGCGGGCTCGAGAGACGAGACCTGACGAGTTAGTTCGTTGGTAGCAGAACAAAATGTCTGGACACAAATCGGGTTTTCAGAAAAGGAAAGAAAATAAACGGAGGGTTGAAAATACAAAAAAGGAGGCAGAAAATGCAAAACGAGTTTTAAGGTAGGACAAATGGTTACTTTTCTGAGGCAGCCCGCTGTGGCTGCAGGCTTTCAGTTGTGTCATTGAATGGTTAGTTTTCTGAGGCAGCCCACCATGGCTGCCTGCAGGCTTATTTATTATAGCCCATTTAGTTAAAATAGTTGATATAAAGTGTTTATAGTTATAGTTATGTGATGGTTGTCCTGATTTAGACTGTTTTTTTTTTTGGGGGGGGGGCGCGATGTTGCACCCGGGTCCAGATTAGGGCAGAACCGGCCCTGGCTACATTTCAGGTGTAGTTTGTTTTATGTATGTATGTACTTGCATAGATGTGTACTTGGCCTTCCAATATGGCGCCTAACAAAATCTCGCGGCGCGGTGACGTCATGCGGTAGCCCTCTATAGGGCCTGACTAGCCTTTGGTAACACACTAAACGAATTCTCTTTCATTTCTGGCACTTTTTCTGTTTGTGTAGATGGGAAGACATACTGAGAATCCAAATCACCAACATTTGAAATAATAATTGTTTTGAATTATTTCTTGTCTTATTTAATGAAGGTTGTAATAGAATTAGCCTACATTTGGCTTAAGCTGGATGAGACAGAGACATAACTTTATAGCCATTTGTTAAACCGCTGACAGGGAACGTAATTAACCGTTCCGGGAATGAAATTTTTTTGTTCTAACCGGTTCGGGAACGTCTATTTAATGGTGGAACCCAAAACATTAAAATTCCGGTTCTGTTCGGAACGAACCAATAGGAAAAAAATTCTGGTTCAAAGCCCTGACCTAAAGCTACAGTGAGTGAGGAGACAGAGTCTGGGCCAAGCAAAAAAAGAAGGAAGTATGACCACGATTATTTAAAGTTTGGATTTTCATGGACTGGATCTGAAGATGCTCCACTGCCACAGTGTGTTGTCTGCCAAGAGGTGCTAGCTAGCGATGCGATGAGATGTTTAAAAAAAAAAAAAAGGCACTGATGTTTTAAATGTGTAAAAAAAAAAAAAATTTAAAAAGCACAGGATGTGTAAAAGAAAAAAATGTGTACAACAACCTTTTTTTTTTAAAAATACTAATGGAACATTACGTATAGCAACAAAACAAAAATTGTAAGGGGGGGGCGCTGTTGTTGATTTGCTCTCTGGGGGGGGCTGACTCTCCCACACTTTGAAAAAGCCCTGCTTTATATCCTTGACTCTTCTCTCTCCGTGTGTCCCTCTTACACATACACAGATACATGCACAAACACATATGGGGCTGTTCCTGTCAATAGGGACAGTTTTTACTTTAAAGTGACAATCCAGCAATATCTAAGTAGATCGATATCAGATCGAATCAGATCGTGACCTTATGAATCGGAATCGAATCGATCCAGGAAATCTGGATCGATTCCCAGCCCTAATCCCAGCAGCTTCTGAAATACTCACTACACGTTTTTTTCGCCAACATTCAGACGTTTGACGTGAAGGTTAACTGAAGCTCGAGTGTGCATGAGCTTGGGTTATGTATTGTTCTGCTGCCAAATGAAAGGCGGACTGGAGAACTGCAGGCATCCTGAAGTCGACATTGCTCTGATCAATGTGATTTGCTCACCGAATGAGATTCCCTTCTCCTCTCTGAACATGATGTACGTTGCAGCCATGATGGTTCCTTTATTGGACACCATTCCGATTACCTCCACTATTCCGCTCAGCTCCTCTTCCAGCTGTGAGAACAGGATGGGAATATTTATCGTGTGAAACATTTATCATCAGTCTAGAAAAATCCATTAACCATTTCAAGTCATCTGGATGTGGACTGTGCAAAAAGCTGGAAGCACAACTTCCTTCACCAGCATGCTTTTTTTTTTTTTAAATAATTCATTCAGTAAATAAACTAATTGTGCCTTAAAGATGCAACACAGATCTGAATAGCACGCACCGGATTATTGAGTTCCACAGATGCGCTCTTTCCCTCTCCGTCTGTCAACGTGAATGATTTGCCACTTGGATGGACCTGTGAAAGAAAAGACCGGCACTCTTACAGCTCCACGGTATCTGGAAAGTTCTTTAGATCAGGGGTTCTCAACCATTTCTACTTTAAAGCCCACCTCTTCATACTTGTAATGAGTTGAGGCCCATTCAAAACAAATCCCCGATTATTTTGGCTCATCTATTCGAATAGAATCTAATAATCTACTGTAAAGTGTATTAATTGGATGCCAGTGATCTTGCACCGTTTAAAAACGTCACTATTTTTGATCTTGTCAGACAATTTGATGCGACATTTCACGTAAACATCTTATGTGAAATGAGTCGAGGTGTCGGATATGGAGTCCATACCTTAGCGCCGTCGAGAAGAGCGGTGGCATTACACATATTTACAACCCTGATTCCAAAAAAGTTGGGACAAAGTACAAATTGTAAATAAAAACGGAATGCAATAATTTACTAATCTCAAAAACTGATATTGTATTCACAATAGAACGTAGACAACATATCAAATGTCGAAAGTGAGACATTTTGAAATTTCATGACAGCAACACATCTCAAAAAAGTTGGGACGGGGCAATAAGAGGCTGGAAAAGTTAAAGGTACAAAAAAGGAACAGCTGGAGGACCAAATTGCAACTCATTAGGTCAATTGGCAATAGGTCATTAACATGACTGGGTATAAAAAGAGCATCTTGGAGTGGCAGCGGCTCTCAGAAGTAAAGCTGGGAAGAGGATCACCAATCCCCCTAATTCTGCACCGACAAATAGCGGAGCAATATCAGAAAGGAGTTCGACAGTGTAAAATTGCAAAGAGTTTGAACATATCACCATCTACAGTGCATATCATCATCAAAAGAATCTCTGTGCGTAAGGGTCAAGGCCGGAAAACCATACTGGGTGCCCGTGATCTTCGGGCCCTTAGATGGCACTGCATCACATACAGGCATGCTTCTGTATTGGAAATCACAAAATGGGCTCAGGAATATTTCCAGAGAACATTATCTGTGAACACAATTCACCGTGCCATCTGCCGTCGCCAGCTAAAACTCTATAGTTCAAAGAAGAAGCCGTATCTAAACACGATCCAGAAGCGCAGACGTCTTCTCTGGGCCAAGGTTCATTTAAAATGGACTGTGGCAAAGTGGAAAACTGTTCTGTGGTCAGACGAATCAAAATTTGAAGTTCTTTATGGAAATCAGGGACGCCGTGTCATTCGGACTAAAGAGGAGAAGGACGTCCCAAGTTGTTATCAGCGCTCAGTTCAGAAGCCTGCATCTCTGATGGTATGGGGTTGCATTAGTGCATGTGGCATGGGCAGCTTACACATCTGGAAAGACATCATCAATGCTGAAAGGTATATCCAGGTTCTAGAGCAACATATGCTCCCATCCAGACGACGTCTCTTTCAGGGAAGACCTTGCATTTTCCAACATGACAATGCCAAACCACATACTGCATCAATTACAGCATCATGGCTGCGTAGAAGAAGGGTCCGGGTACTGAACTGGCCAGCCTGCAGTCCAGATCTTTCACCCATAGAAAACATTTGGCGCATCATAAAACGGAAGATACGACAAAAAAGACCTAAGACAGTTGAGCAACTAGAATCCTACATTAGACAAGAATGGGTTAACATTCCTATCCCTAAACTTGAGCAACTTGTCTCCTCAGTCCCCAGACGTTTACAGACTGTTGTAAAGAGAAAAGGGGATGTCTCACAGTGGTAAACATGGCCTTGTCCCACCTTTTTTGAGATGTGTTGTTGTCATGAAATTTAAAATCACCTAATTTTTCTCTTTAAATGATACATTTTCTCAGTTTAAACATTTGATATGTCATCTATGTTCTATTCTGAATAAAATATGGAATTTTGAAACTTCCACATCATTGCATTCTGTTTTTATTTACAATTTGTACTTTGTCCCAACTTTTTTGGAATCGGGGTTGTAAATAATAAAACACTGAACAGTTATGTCAATAAAATAAATCCAATAGTATTATAAAAGGATTATTATGAATATTAAAGCCCAGTTAATGTCAAATAAAATGCTCAGTAATACTTGGGGGGGGGGGGGGGGGGGGGGGGGGGGGGAATGTATAGTTGTGGTCAGAAGTTTACATACAGTGACATGAATGTCATCTTGGATATGAAGGTCATGGCAATATTTGGACTTTCAGTAATTTCTCTGAATTGTTCTTTTTCTGGGGCAGAATGATTTTACAGCATACAGCTTTAATTTAAAAAACCCACTAGGATTTGGTGCACAAGTTTTAATTTTCTTTGGATTTTCTGAAAATCAACACATGGTCAAAATTATACAGACCAAGGCCAAAAATATTCATACAGCACACCTAATATTTGGGTAGAACATTTCTTCACATGATTCACCTTGCCCAAACATTTTTGTTTACCATGAACAAGCTTCTGGCAGAATTCTGGTTGGATATTTCACGACTCTTCATGGTAGAGTTCAATTAAATTTGATTTTTTTTCTTGGCATGGACTCCACTCATAAATGCAGTCCATATATTTTCAATAGGGTTGAAATCAGGACTTGTTTTAAGCTTAATGTTAGCCTGCTTTATCCTCCACAACCATATATCTTGGAGAGCAGCCTCTTAGTCCATGGTGATCTGAACTGTAGACAGTGATCCATCAGCTTCCAGTTCATGGCAGGGCTGTGCCATGGTGGGTCACAGATTGTTCCTGACCATCCAAACCAATTTCCTTTCAGCTGAGGGTGATAGTTTGGGTTTTCTTGAAGCAAAGTGACTTGGCAAAGTGACTCCACCTCACAATAACTTGCATACAATTGTTTGAACTGATCTTGGAATTTGAAGTTGTTTAGAAATGGCTCAAACAGACATTCCAGAGTTGCGTATATCTGTGATCCTCTTTCTCAGATCTGCACTGAGCTCCTTGGACTTTCCCATTTTACTGTGTGTTGGTCAATCCAATGAGAGCTGTAAACAAACCCTTTTTATGAAGGCACAGAGAAGCTACCAGCTGGAGTCAATCATGATCACTAACAGGAAGTTAAGAGACCTTGGCCTTGGCAAGATGAGAGACATTTTGTAAGTTTCAGCACCTCTGAATTAATAATCATAAGTGAGTGTATGTACATATTTGACACTGTATGTATAATTTTGACCCTGTGTTGATTTCAGGAAACCCAAAGAAAATTAAAACTTGTGCACCAAATTCTAGTGGTTTTTTTAATTAAAGCTGTATGCTGTAAAATCATTCTGCCCCAGAAAAAGAACAGTTCAAAGAAATTACTGAAAGCCCAAATATTGCCATGACATTCATATCACTGTATGCAAACTTCTGACCGCAACTGTATTAACTCAGGTTAAAAAAAAAAAAAAAAAGCAGAATATAGATTTCTAAAATAAACTTTTTAAATTTTAATTTCAATCTTTATTACTTATAATTTAATAGAATAAAATAACTAGGAAAGATGTACTTATGTTGTATGTGGTTTTTTTTGTCGTCTCTTGAAGGAAAATATTTTTGTTCATGTCATTCTTTGTGGGGTCAAATTACAGACTTTTTATTGATATTAAATTTGGGATGAAATGATGTGAAATTGATGAGGAGGTTAAACATCACCATCCAAATTTCAACAATAACTAATAAAAAAAAAAAACGTACTGAATCAAAGTAAACTAAATCCTAGAAAGGATTATTCTGGAAGTTAAAGGGATAGTTGGGGATTTTTGACATGAATCTGTATGGCATCCCCATCAATAGTGTCGTGCAAACACACTGACTTACCCCTGACAGCATCCTGTGAGTCCAGTTCTTGTCCAGTTTTGGTCCAGACGAAAGTAGTCCGGCAAGTTTGTTGGGGTCACGAAAGTAAAATGTTTTTCGTCTCAAAACAGTATGTGTTCAAAAGAGTGATATATTTGCATCACAAAACCGTTGCCAAATAAAAAGTCAGACCTCGAAATCGCTTGGCACTATTTTCTCTCCCTTCTTATCACTGCGCGCTGCCGCCAGGTGACAGCCACGGCTGTTTCATTCATTGTTTTAGTGATGGGAATTTCGGCTCTTTTTCGGGAGCCGGCTCTTTTGGCTCTTCTTACTATAAGGAGCCGGCTCTTTCGGCTCCCAAGATTTTATTTTTGATTTAATTGCTGAAATTAACTAGTTAATTAATTACATTATTATTTATATTTTATCAATAGGATGTTTTCCATTTTATTTTTTAGTTTTTGTAGCCATTGTAAAGCTTTGTAAAGTATAGCAGTGTAACAATGTTCTAGCTATAGAAATAAAACTTACTTACCAATTAATAAATTATTTTCTCACAAACAATGCAAAACTGTGTTATATTACCAATATAAAATACACAGAAGACATCAACTGTTTATCCTTTATGGCTTTATTTCACACTCGACCTTGAACAAAATGCCACAAAATAAATTATGAAGTATAAATCAGGCCTAAGAAACTATGAAGCAAAGTTGGAAATTATTTTAACAAACACAGAACAATGTGCAACAAAATATGTGGCACCTTGAGCGCATGGAAAAAGAGAAAAAAGTGCCACACTCTGCTCCACCAGTAATGAGAAGCCGCTGGAACAGCAAATCTGCTCCTGTTATAATGACTGCTGTCTCGTTGTATACCGCAGATTAATCTGGCCATGCCAAGGCGGTTGCCGACCGAACCTGTCAATTTATGAGCGACAATTTATATCATGAGCTTTAGGAATTCACGGCAACAAAACAATGATCATGGTTGTCAAATAGACAATCATCCTTCAGCTGAGCTGAACTCTGTCTCTCTCTCTCTCTCTCTCTCTGAGGCACCTCAGGACAAAAAACTAATTCGGCTCCCCAACTCGGCTCCCACCGAAGAGCCGACTCCCGTCGTTCACTTCAAAGAGCCGGCTCTTTGAACCGGATCGTTCGCGACCGACACATCACTACATTGTTTACTGCTAGCAAAGTTAGCGACATGTCTGACTACGATGGTGAAATGTGTGCGGAGATTCAGCCACATCTTTGTTGCTACAGCCTGGATAGTCGCAAGTGCGCACCATTTTCACAAATATATTATTGTATAGGTTATAGAAGGTGATAAATTTGTCGCTGTTCTTGCTCTCAAATTAGCTTGTTAAGGTGTTGATTCCTGCGCAGATGTCAAGATGACAGCGCGCAGTGATACCGAGGGAGAGAAAATAGTGCCAAGCGATTTCGAGGTCTGACTTTTTATTTGGCAACGGTTTTGTGATGCAAATATATCACTCTTTTGAACACATACTGTTTTGAGACGAAAAACGTTTTACTTTCGTGACCCCAACAAACTTGCCGGACTACTTTCGTCTGGACCAAAACTGGACAAGAACTGGACTCACAGGATGCTGTCAGGGGTAAGTCAGTGTGTTTGCACGACACTATTGATGGGGATGCCATATAGATTCATGTCAAAAATCCCGAACTATCCTTTTAAAGCCAAGCCAAGCCAGTGTCTTTAAAGTGCATATCACGGGTAAGATCAGGAGCAAGATCAATGTAATTCTATTTTATATGAAACTTTGGTCAAATATCTAACATTCTGTGCAATTTTTTTTACCGTACACAATACCAGAAAAATTCAGTTGAAATCAAGCCATTTGAGGTGAATTGGTCCGCCTCTGAAAAAACTTGGCGTTTGGATTTCCCGGCAAACACTGATTTTCGTGACGTCGCGTGCGGGACGCCTCCCTCTGAATCCTACGTCAGCGCTGGTTTATGAGAAAACGACCTGGTGGTTTTCTGCAAATTTCTTCGACGTTATCGCGTAATTATTAAAATGGCTAACAGATGTATCGTAGGAGGGTGTAGCAACACCAATCTTGATGGGATTAGTACTCATCGTTTTCCAAAAGACCGGACAATGAGAGAGAAATGGGAGCGCTTGGTCTACACAGGCTGTGCACTGAAACCGTGCAAAGCTCGCGCAGCCTGCTGGCGCTTCCGCAGGTGACGTCACGAATCTGGCTCCAGACTCCCTTGGGATTTTTCCAGACACGTTTTGTTATTTTATTTTTTTCTGCTGTAGACAGATGGCCTTGTGCAAAATTACCCTTCTGGATGAGTGTGTAAAGGGTCATATTTTCATATTTAAAAAAAAACAAAAACATGCACTTTAAACTTATTTTAAAAAAAAACCCAACCCATCAACTCAAATACTACTAACTTACCTGAATAAAGAGTTATAAAATATTTCTTAACTTAAAATTTCACTCATGATGATTTAGTAGGAAAAAGTATAACTATAAAACTTGTTTTTTTAAATGAAGCATGTCCGTCTGTTTGTTGTTTGCTAAATTATATTTAATTTATATTGGTGTTGGACTTGCAACACCATCCACCTGTACAGGAAGGGACAGAGCAGGCTGTACTTCCTGAGGAGGCTGCGGTCCTTTAACATCTGCAGGAAACTCCTGTGGATGTTCTATCAGTCCGTGGTCACCAGTGTCCTGTTTTACACCGTGGTGTGCTGGGGGGGCAGCACATCCAAGAAGGACACATCCAGGCTGGACAAACTGATCAGGAGGGCCGGCTCTGTGGTCGGCGTGAAGCTGGACTCTCTGGTGATGGTGGCAGAGAAGAGGACGATGGACAAACTACTGAACATCATGGACGATGCCAGTCACCCTCTGCACACCGTCATCAGCAACCAGAGGAGCCTGTTCAGTGACAGAATGCTCCTTCCCAAGTGCAGGACAAACAGACTCAAAAACTCCTTTGTCCCTCACGCCATCAGACTGTACAACTCCTCTCTGGGGGGAGGAGGGGTAAAGCCAGTATCTCACTGGGCTGCAACAGCTTGCGAACATCATTCGCGAGAGAGTTTCAAAAGCGTCTTGAAACATTCGTGGGGCTTCTCAATTTCCTCGCATGAGTCGGAAAGTGTCGCTCCTTCATTGCTGAAATTTTGAACATGTTCAAAAAATTTGTGCGACAAAATTTCTCTCAAAATATCCGCAAATGCGTCGCTGGTGTCGCAAAGCCGTCGCGAACCCTTCTCAAGTCAATTTCCATGAGACAGGAAGTGCGAGTGTATGGGTAGTATCTCACTGGGCTGCGACAGCCTGCAACTAGTTGGAGACACAATTGCAATAAAATATGCGAATATCAATTCAGTGTGACTCCAGGTGAAAATTGTCGCTAATTCGCATATTTTATCGCAATTGTGTCGCAGGCTGTCGCAGCCCAGTGAGATACTGGATTAACAGGACGACAGAGGACAGGAAGGAGCCTAACAAAAAGCAATACTGGACAATGTGCAATACCTCTCCTGCTGGACTTTTTCATATCTTTTTTTAAAATATTTGTATATGTAAATACTTAATTTATCTATAAGTTCTCTCTATTTTCTATTCTCCGTTTATCCTGTAATGATGCTACTGGAATTTTAATTTCCCTGAGGGAACCCTCCCAAAGGGATCAATAAAGTTCTATCTAATCTAATCATCACCATCATCATCATCTGGCTGCTCCCGATTAGGGGTCGCCACAGCGGATCTTTCATCTCCATTGCTCCCTGTCTTCCGCATCCTTCTCTACCACACCTGCCACTTTCATGTCTTCTCTCACCACATCCATGTATCTCCTCTTTGGCCTTCCTCGTTTTCGTTTGCCTGGCAGCTCCATCCTCAACATTCTCCTTCCCACATCTCTTCTCAGGATGTGCCCATACCATCACAGTCTCATCTCTCTTAGGCCAAGTTTACATTAGACCGTATCTGTCTCGTTTTCTTCGCGGATGCACTGTCCGTTTACATTAAAACGCCGGGAAACAGGAATCCGCCAGGGTCCACGTATTCAATCCAGATCGTGTCTGGTCCGGTGCTGTGTAAACATTGAGAATACGCGGATACGCTGTGCTGAGCTCTAGCTGGCGTCGTCATTGGACAACGTCACTGTGACATCCACCTTCCTGATTCGCTGGTGTTGGTCATGTGACGCGACTGCTGAAAAACGGCGCGGACTTCCGCCTTGTATCACCTTTCATTAAAGAGTATAAAAGTATGAAAATACTGCAAATACTGATGCAAATACTGCCCATTGTGTAGTTATGATTGTCTTTAGGCTTGCCATCCTTCCACTTGCAAGTAGTAAGTGACGCGCATGCCCGATATGCACTGGGATCACACACACAGCGGCTCAGTCCCGAATCACAGCTCGTGCGCTACACTCGCGCGCTCTGTGAGCTGCGCAGGGCCGGAGTGCGCACCCTCCAGAGGGCACTCGCTGTTCAGGGCGGAGTGATTTGGAGCGCAGGATGCCTGCGGAGCCGAGCGTATCCGCGTATTGGCGTTGCTGTGTGCACACTAATCGTTTTAAAAACGTTAATCTGATGATCCGCTGATACGGTCTAATGTAAACCCCACCTTAGCTTCATTCCCAAGCTCTCCACATGTGCTGTCCCTCTGATGTGCTCATTCCTTATCCTGTCCAACCTCCCATCACAAACCTTAACATCCTCAACTCCGCCACCTCCAACTTTGCCTCCTGTCTCTTCATTAAGTGTACGGTCTCCAATCCATACATCACAGCTGGTCTCACTACTGTCTTATACATCTTACCTTTCACTTTTGCTGGGACTTTCCTATCACAAATGACTCCCGAAATCCTTCTCCAACTATCTATCGATCTAATGGAGTCCATTGAGGACTTTGGCAAAAATGTAACCAAAAAAAAAGGATAAACAAACAAACAAACCAGCATGTCAATTCCTTGTTTTTGTCAGTAATAGAACTAGGCCCGGTTATCTTTCCTGAAGCATCCCCTTGGCATTAGTGACAGTTTGGTGAGGGTTTAAAGCCCACAGTTTAAAGCAATAAACAAACTATGAAAGAAATGAAGTTTCAGCAGCTTACAGACAAACAGCATTTCTGTCAATTCCTTGTTTTTGTCAGTAATAGAACTAGGCCTGCTTATATTTCCTAAAGCATCCCCTTGGCATTAGTGACAGTTTGGTGAGGGCTTAAAGGTGGAGTACGAGATTTTGGAATAACGGTTCCCGCAAGCCATATTTTGAAAAGAAACAAGCCCGCCCTCGCCATGCTCCCACCCCCCGCGTCTCATTAAGTTAGAGTGTAGAGAGCTTGGAAAAATAGCTCAAACGTTCTCATTTAAACTGTGTTTTCAGCCCCAATTTTCACTCCACACACACAAATTTCTCAAAAGTAGTAGCCACACTTGTCCTGATTCACACAATGTGTCTACCTACACGATAGGACTTGCAGTTTTTGAATGAGAATCCTGAAAGTGAGGAGAGGACAGGCGCGCAGCCCCATAGACTGCCATTGTAAACTTGGCAGAAAAGTCACTCGATTTTAACTCACTCTAGTGACCTCATTTTTTACACTACAGACAAAAAATTGCATCAGTGTGTTCAGGAGAGCCTTGTGGCACTCACGGTGAAATAATTGTGGCTATCTCCTTCCGTTTTCGTGTAAATCCCCATTGTTTAGAGGGACCTTTTTCTATGCATTTCTGTCTCTCCCTGCTCAGCGCGCGGGTTGGGGAGGGGCTGCTCGCTCTCTCACACACACACACACACAGAAGGGACGGGCTGCTCACGGGCTTCAGTCTGATTGACGTGTCAGTATCCAATCATTTTGAGGTGGTACCTCGATAGGATTGGATGACGTTTTTCCTTTATTTTACACTGTAGACTGGATTAAAATATTTCGTTTTTGGGTCAAACTTTCTATTGTACCGCTTGCAACATGGGTGTGAGGAGCTTTTCGAACAATATGGTAAAAAATACTCCTGAAAAAAATCTCATACCCCACCTTTAAAGCCCACAGTTTGGTGAGGGCTTAAAAGGAACAGTCCACCGTATTTCCATAATGAAATATGCTCTTATCTGAATTGAGACGAGCTGCTCCGTACCTCTCCGAGCTTTGCGCGACCTCCCAGTCAGTCAGACGCGCTGTCACTCCTGTTAGCAATGTAGCTAGGCTCAGTATGGCCAATGGTATTTTTTGGGGCTGTAGTTAGATGCGACCAAACTCTTCCGCGTTTTTCCTGTTTACATAGGTTTATATGACCAGTGATATGAAACAAGTTCAGTTACACAAATTGAAACGTGGCGATTTTCTATGCTATGGAAAGTCCGCACTATAATGACAGGCGTACTAACACCTTCGGCAGCGCATTGATACGGAGCTCAGATATCAATGCGCTGTCGAAGCGCTGCCGAAGGTGTTAGTACGCCTGTCATTATAGTGCGCACTTTCCATAGCATAGAAAATCGCCACGTTTCAATTTGTGTAACTGAACTTGTTTCATATCACTGGTCATATAAACCTATGTAAACAGGAAAAACGCGGAAGAGTTTGATCGCATCTAACTACAGCACCAAAAAATACCATTGGCCATGCTGAGCCTAGCTACATTGCTAACAGGAGTGACAGCGCGTCTGACTGACTGGGAGGTCGCGCAAAGCTCGGAGAGGTACGGAGCAGCTCGTCTCAATTCAGATAAGAGCATATTTCATTATGGAAGTACGGTGGACTGTTCCTTTAAAGCCCACAGTTTGACTCTCAGTGTAACTGAAGAATATTTTGAGTTCCCTGAGGGAACCCTCCCAAAAGGATCAATAAAGTTCTATCTAATCTAATCTAATGGAGTCCATTGAGGACTTTGGCAAAAATGTAGCCAAAAAAGGATAAATAAACTATTAAAGAAATGAAGTTTCAGCAGCTTACAAACAAACAAACAAACAAACAAACATTTCTGTCAATTCCTTGTTTTTGTCAGTAATAGAACTAGGTCTGGTTATATTTCCTAAAGCATCCCCTTGGCATTAGCGACACAGTTTGGTGAGGGCTTAAGGCCCACAGTTTGGTGAGGGCTTAAGGCCCACAGTTTGGTGAGGGCTTAAGGCCCACAGTTTGGTGAGGGCTTAAGGCCCACAGTTTGACTCTCAGTGTAACTGAAGAATATTTTGAGTTCCCTGAGGGAACCCTCCCAAAAGGATCAATAAAGTTCTATCTAATCTAATCTAATGGAGTCCATTGAGGACTTTGGCAAAAATGTAACCAAAAAAGGATAAATAAACTATTAAAGAAATGAAGTTTCAGCAGCTTACAAACAAACAAACAAACATTTCTGTCAATTCCTTGTTTTTGTCAGTAATAGAACTAGGTCTGGTTATATTTCCTAAAGCATCCCCTTGGTATTAGCGACACAGTTTGGTGAGGGCTTAAAGCCCACAGTTTGGTGAGGGTTTAAGGCCCACAGTTTGACTCTCAGTGTAACTGAAGAATATTTTGAGTTCCCTGAGGGAACCCTCCCAAAAGGATCAATAAAGTTCTATCTAATCTAATGGAGTCCATTGAGGACTTTGGCAAAAATGTAACCAAAAAAGGATAAATAAACTATTAAAGAAATGAAGTTTCAGCAGCTTACAAACAAACATTTCTGTCAATTCCTTGTTTTTGTCAGTAATAGAACTAGGTCTGGTTATATTTCCTAAAGCATCCCCTTGGCATTAGCGACACAGTTTGGTGAGGGCTTAAAGCCCACAGTTTGGTGAGGGTTTAAGGCCCACAGTTTGGTGAGGGTTTAAAGCCCACAGTTTGTGTAACTGAAGAACAGTTTAACGGCCCGGAGCTGAACACTGAGACACCGAGCACACGCGCTGCTTCAGAGTTCCTTTACCTTCTCCACACTTCCTGTGAAGCACACGGCCCGGGACACGAACTGCGGGAGCATCGACGCGTTTATTCTGGTCTTCGGAGACTCGAACACACCCGTCATTTTACACGCTTTCCTCTCTAAACTTGGCTTGCTCTGAAACTGTCCTGGTGCAGAACATAAGCAGTGAAAAAGAACCGCGCGGAAATCTTCTTCTTTTAATTGGCGGTTGGCAAACAACTTTTTGGAAGCATTACCGCCACCTACCGACATGGAGTGTGAGTCTGGGTGCAAACTACCTCTACTATAAACAAAATAATAATTAAATAAAAATATCTCATCTCATCTCATTATCTGTAGCCGCTTTATCCTTCTACAGGGTCGCAGGCAAGCTGGAGCCTATCCCAGCTGACTACGGGCGAAAGGCGGGGTACACCCTGGACAAGTCGCCAGGTCATCACAGGGCTGACACATAGACACAGACAACCATTCACACTCACATTCACACCTACGGTCAATTTAGAGTCACCAGTTAACCTAACCTGCATGTCTTTGGACTGTGGGGGAAACCGGAGCACCCGGAGGAAACCCACACGGACACGGGGAGAACATGCAAACTCCACACAGAAAGGCCCTCGCCGGCCCCGGGGCTCGAACCCAGGACCTTCTTGCTGTGAGGTGACAGCGCTAACCACTACACCACCGTGCCGCCCTACCTCAGTCTTACTATAGGCAATTTCTAAGGTGACCTCAGGGGTCACACATGCTTTTTTGGCATTCATGTCTGCCAACTCATTCCCTCTTATCCCAATATGTGCTGGGATCCATAAGAAAGTTACATCTGTACCTGAGTTTATAATTCCACTAACCATTTGCGCAATTTCCAACACCAAGTCTTGTCTGGACTCTGACATAGTATTCTGAATACTCATCAGCGCAGAAGCAAAATCTGAAGCAATAAGCACTCCACCCTTAGGACTATATCCCTCTATCCAGGATTATGCAGTGAGGATGGCTACTAGTTCTGCTGTGTATACTGCAAGATCATTGGTAACGCGCGCGGAAATGTACTTCTTCTTCTTCAATGGCAGATTATCACAATCTGTGTATACCACCACCTACTGTACAGGTGTGTGTGAAGGGACTGGACAGATTCTATGTCAGATTACTAGGCTACAAAACAAAAATTATATTCTTTTCATTAGACCTGTATCATTAAGATAAATGATTAGTGCTTTAATTCTATTTCGCTGTATTCCTTCTTCCTTTAGTATGTTGTGAATGTCTGAACCTGCTTCAAGCTCCAACCATTTCTGTCTTTGAGAACTGTATTTACTACAATGGAATAAAACATGCTCAACATCTTCCTTAACTCTACATCCTTGACAAAGACCATCACTTTTACCTAATATCTGTAATGTTGCATTAAGACCTGTGTGTCCCAGTCTTAAAATTGTATATACTACCTCCTCATTTCTGTTAAATCCCATTGATGTTATTCTTTTCCCCCATTCCTGACTCTGCATATTAAAGTATTGTCTACCTTTGGGTTCTGTTTCCCACTCTTTTTGCCATCTTTTCATCTCATGTCATCTCATTATATGTAGCCGCTTTATCCTTCTACAGGGTCGCAGGCGAGCTGGAGCCTATCCCAGCTGACTACGGGCGAAAGGCGGGGTACACCCTGGACAAGTCGCCAGGTTATCACAGGGCTGACACATAGACACAGACAACCATTCACACTCACATTCACACCTACGGTCAATTTAGAGTCACCAGTTAACCTAACCTGCATGTCTTTGGACTGTGGGGGAAACCGGAGCACCCGGAGGAAACCCACGCGGACACGGGGAGAACATGCAAACTCCACACAGAAAGGCCCTCGCTGGCCACGGGGCTCGAACCCGGACCTTCTTGCTGTGAGGCGACAGCGCTAACCACTACACCACCGTGCCGCCCGCCATCTTTTCATAATCTCTGTTTTAATTAAAGCTTAATAAATCTGTTCTTTATCAATGGATTCTTTGGCTATGTGGTCTGCTATTTCATTACCTTTAATTCCTATATGGGCTGGTATCCAACAAAACTCAATAATAAGTCCCATATTCCTTATGTGAGCTAAGAGATGTTTAACTTCAATTACTAAGTCTTCCCTTGTTGAGTTACCTGATAAAAAACTTTGTAAAACTACATTGAATCTGTACATATAACTGACTTGAGTGGTTTGATTTCTTCAATCCATCTTAATGCAGAAAGAATTCCAGCCATTTCAGTTGAGTAAACTGATAGGAAATTATTCAGTTTATAGCCATATGTTTTTTTTAAATTCTGGAATATAAATTCCAATGCCACATTTACCACTTAATACATCTTGCGGAAATGTACTCTGACGTATTTCCTTTTTGATTGTGGTGTCCATTTCCGCATTGTCCATCAACTTTTAACCTCCGTCATAAACTAAAACCACGTTTCTAGTTCCACAACTAGTTATAGCTTGAAACAGACAGATAACCAGAGACAAAAAAAATAGATCACAGAGATTACAATATTCTCATCTCTCTCATTATCTCTAGCCGCTTTATCCTTCTACAGGGTTGCAGGCAAGCTGAAGCCTATCCCAGCTGACTACGGGCGAAAGGCGGGGTACACCCTGGACAAGTCGCCAGGTCATCACAGGGCTGACACATAGACACAGACAACCATTCACACTCACATTCACACCTACGCTCAATTTAGAGTCACCAGTTAACCTAACCTGCATGTCTTTGGACTGTGGGGGAAACCGGAGCACCCGGAGGAAACCCACGCGCACACGGGGAGAACATGCAAACTCCACACAGAAAGGCCCTCGCCGGCCCCGGGGCTCGAACCCAGGACCTTCTTGCTGTGAGGCGACAGCGCTAACCACTACACCACCGTGCCGCCGATTACAATATTGGGATACAAAACCATTAACAACTTCTTTCACTGCTCCCGTTAGCAGACTGGCCAACCTTTCAAAACTCTCCTGGAAGAAAAGTGCGTGAACGACATTTTCAGCTGGCTGAGGGTCTGATGTGCGGCTGAAATGATAAAAACAGTGGATCCCAATTAATTGCAAACCATTGGAAATTTATACAATTAAAGAGTTTTTGAATTGTTGATATTGTTCTATCAGTTACTATAGGTTATGGGATTCATGTATCAGGCCTGAGAGAGCTCAGAGTGAAAAATCTGAAATAATACTCTTGTCTTGAATTTTAATATAATAACACTGAATGGGAAGTCTTAAATCAGATTTTTAGCTGAAAAATCTCATGCCTGAATATTGTATGCATACAGAGACCCACAGAAAATAACACGAGTGATGCTTTAGAAGAATGTTTATCGTTTCTTAAAATAGTCACAGTGAATGAAAGTATTATTGGATTGCATCAAATGTGTTTTCCTTCTGTAAGCTCATGTAAAAATACACAGAACTATAATATCATACATAAATTACATTTTAATAAGATTTAACCAAAATAGTAACAACTCAATTAAATAAATACTGCACTGTCTTAGTACGACTAAAATGCATCTCTCTCACTAAACACTTTCCAACAGAATTTTTAAAAAGCACTAGAAATCCTATCCAAATCCTATCGCAATGCAGCAAAGGAATTTGCTCATTTGCAAACTTTGAAAGTTTTCGAGCAAAATGTAAAAATGGCGCTATAAATACTACCATACTATCAAAATATACTCCACAAAGAAATTCACTCGAATGCAAAATTTTAGTCCTACCCAAATACACTCACTAGTAATCTTTCACTTAAAACCTCAAAACTCCATCAAAATCAATCACTTTCCAGATAATTCACTTGCAAACTTTCACTTCAAACTTTCAAACATAAATTCAAAATAGCATTAAGACACTACCGCACTATTCAAATACACTCACCAAACAAATCCTCTGTCATGCAACATTTCACTAAACACTTTAGAAGTTGTACAGTTTGTTTCTGAAATGGTAGGGAAGACTAGTTTAATTTCACACTCAAATGTCCATTATATTCTGATTTAAGGTATCTTTAACTTAAAATGTGTAACTGGCTGGTCGAACATTTGCTTATCCATGGGAATTCATTCTCCCATGCAGCCTGGTATTTGCATTCGTATTTTTGCCGTTTGGTATTGGGTTTAGTGGCCATGATGAATGACTGCTTGTAAAAAATGTTGGACAGCCTGGGTGAATCCGACATTACGGAAATGACTGTCGTTCTGTTCATTGATTGGTTAAACATCAGTTGACGTCAGCAGTGTTTCTCATACGATTCTGATTGGACATAATCGGGAGTATTTTTAATTTGGCAGGGAGGGATTTCCCAAAACCAGGAGATTATCCAGTTTTTAACAAATACGATCGGGAGGCAGAGGCTAAAATCGGGAGCCTCCCGCTGAAATCGGGAGGGTTGGCAAGTATGTGTTAGGGGTCGCCATAGAGGATCTGTTCCACTGATTTGATTTGGTATAGGTTTTATACTGGATGCCCTTCCTGACACAACCCTCCCGAAACCTATCTGGGCTTGGGACCTGCACTAAGTATATACTGGCTTGTGCAACCTCAGTAGCTGGGGATTTTATCTAGTGTGCATGTCTTTGTACTGTGGGAGGAAACCCATGCAGAGAACATGCAAACTCCACACAGAAAGGCTGTGAGGTTCAAACCCAGAACCTTCTTACTGTGCAGCAGCAGTGTTAAAGTGCATATCCTGGACCAGTTTCAGTTTTGTTTTTTTATATGAAAGTCTGTCCCTTTACACACTCATCCAGAAGGGTAATTTTGCACAAGGCCATCTGTCTACAGCAGAAAAAAAAAAATAACAAAACATGTCTGGAAAAGTCCCAAGGGAGTCTGGAGCCAGATTCATGACGTCACCTGCGGAAGCGCCAGCAGGCTGCGCGAGCTTGCACGGTTTCAGTGCACAGCCTGTGTAGACCAAGTTTAGCAGCTAGCGATTTTGCATTGAAATATGGAATTGTCACCTGAGCGCAATGTTACTTCACCTTTGCATGAAGAATATAATGAGATGCCAGAATTATTTCTTACTCTGGCAACAGTCAACTTGCGAATTGCTGATTTTCTTCGTCTTTTTCTTGGCTCTGCTTGGTCCTTGGCTTCGAGGGCCTCAGTGGATGCAGCACTTCACCTTCTGTCAGGGGAGACGAACACAGCTGGCTCCTTTGGTGACGCTGACACAGATGGAGACGGTGTTGCTTTGGGCATTCTGATAGATGGAACTGTGTCTTTTTTCAGATCAAGTTGTCTCACGAAGCCCATTTCCCACTGCAAATAGTTCTCAAAGTCGTCGGGCCTTGTGAAGTGAGCACCGCAAATAATGCTGTAGTCTTTAGCATGTAGCCAGTTTTTCCGGGTGCCTCGCACGAAGAGCTCCCATTTCTCTCTCATTGTCCGGTCTTTTGGGAAACGATGAGTACTAATCCCATCAAGACTGGTGTTGCTACACCCTCCTACGATACATCTGTTAACCATTTTAATAATTACATGATAACATTGAAGAAATTTGCAGAAAAACACCAGGTTGTTTTCTCATAAACAAACCAGCGCTGACGTAGGATTCAGAAGGAGGCATCCCGCACGCGACATCACGAAAATCAATGTTTGCCGGGAAATCCAAATGCCAAGTTTTTTCAGAGGCGGACCAATTCGCTTTAAATGGTTTGATTTCAACTGAATTTTTCTGGTATTGTGCAAGGTAAAAAAAAATTGCACAAAATGCAATATGTGACCGATATTTGACCAAAGTTTAATATAAAATAGGAGAATTACAGTGATCTTGCTCCTGAATTTACCCGTGATATGCACTTTAACCACTGCACTACTGTGCCGCCCCGCAAGGATACAGTATCTTTAATATACCATGTAAGAAAGAAAGAAGAGCAATCAATAAATAAATACCATCCAGGATTTAATTCAAACTGAAAAGCCTGAGAGTCAACCAACCAAACACACACACACACCTGAGAATCAACCAACCAAACACACACACCTGAGAATCAACCAACCAAACACACACACACACCTGAGAATCAACTAACCAAACACACACACACACCTGAGTCAACCAGAAACCTGAGTCAACCAACCAACCAACCAAACACACACACACACACCTGAGTCAACCAAACACACACACCTGAGTCAACCAAATATATACACACACACCTGAGTCAACCAAATATATACACACACACCTGAGTCAACCAAATATACACACACACCTGAGTCAACCAAACACACACACCTGAGTCAACCACAAACCTGAGAGTCAACCAAACACACACACACACACACACCATGAAGGCATTTTGATTTAATTACACTACAACAGTGAAGGCATTTCCTACATCTTTAAAATAAAAAATAAATACAGTCAGACTATGTCTGCGAGTCGACTCTCAACTTTCACCTAAAAGAGCTGAATCAAAGAACCGACTCGTTCATAAACGACACATCACAGGCACAACACAGGCACGACACACTAAAAGCCCTACTTTCTTTCAGCAAACATCTATGAGACCATTTTAACAATAATAATGTCACATAACGTGTTTATTTTATATTTGATTCATACAGAAAGTGATTGTTTATTATTGTTTTTAAAAGCTACGACATAAAACCAGTGGTTATAAACAGGCATAATTGACTAAAGCTTCCTCAATAAACTGAATATCAATGAAATATATATTATACTAAATTATAAAATAAACATTCAAAATGTATGTGCTAACGTTTACAGTAATTCCTAGCTCGACCGGAACCGTCGTTGCATCGCTTTCGTTTTTACCCGGACTGTAAAAATACTACACGCGATTAGGTTTGCGCATGCGCAGTGTTATTCAGCGTGACATTTGTAAACAAAAACTTGAGCTATCAAAGTGACAATCGACAAAACATGAAGAAAGGACGAGTTGATTAAGTTAATTTAATTTAGAGCACATGTTATTTGTGGCGCTTTTTTGGAGTTTGGTATAAATTGTAAAAAAAACAAAGTCACGGTAAGTTAGCATAAGGCTAAAATATGGCTAACTGGCCATATATGACGTCACCGCCCCGTTTGTTTAGCGAGTTAGTCGGATTTAACATTACAGTTAATTGTTGTCTAAACATGTCTTGTTTTCAGTAAGGTTTTTGTTTCGATACAGAAAGATGCTTAGTTTCTTTGGACTTCGGAAGGACGCGAAAAAGTCGCCACCAGCCGAGAGAGAGACGGATGGGTTTGTCATTGTTGGTGAGTAAAAGGGGGAAAAAGAAAAGAAAAAACACTTAATAAAACGTTTTTGATGCTTTTTCGAGCAAAACGTCTGCATTTACTGCATCTGTGTGCTTGTAATCATTTTGAGAGGCTTTATAAGCAGTGTTTTTGAGCCTTTTCAGGGGAAAGTAGCTTATGCATTCTCTAAAAGTCGTTGTCACCAGATGACGTCATAACGAATTTGCATATTCATATCACGTGTGAACACGTCATCGATTTGAATCGTGGAGAAGGAGACTTGTGGAAAGAAAACAGAATAGAGTTTTATCAGATCTGAATAGTTTTCAGAATCATGTTTGTTGACCCACACACAAGGAATTTGGTTCCTGTAGTTGGTGTCTGTCTAATGGCCCTTTTCCACTACCCTTTTTCAGCTCACTTCAGCCCGACACGGCTCACGTTTCGACTACCAAAAACCGGCACGACTCAGCTCGCTTCAGCCCTGCTTAGCCCCTAAAACTCGCACCGTTTTGGAGTGGGGCTGAAGCGAGCCAAACCGAGCTGAGTGAGGTTGGGGGCGTGAGCAGACACTCCCCTGTGCACTGATTGGTGAGGAGGAGTGTCCTCACATGCCCACACACCCCGCGAGCGTGCTGGGATCTGTAAACACCGCAAACCCGGAAGGAGAATAATTACGAATTACAAGAATTTCTGAAGCCTTATGCGCCTCGACTCATCTATACGCTCTTGCCAGTATCTGTCCGCGTTGTCGGTGACAACAAGCCACAGCACCAAGACCAGCAACACTAATGCTGCATTCATGTGCTATGGGAAGATGATATTTTCCAGTTGGGAAGTGGTATTTACCAGTGTGTTGTGTTCACATGCTTTTGTTGTTGTTGACAAATTAAAGATGGTGGACCAGATTCAAGTTAGCAATAGTTAGTTAGCTATCATTAGCAATAGCGTCTGCTCTGGATAGGTAAAAACAAACCATAACACATATTTTTAAAGGAAACGGATTTCTAACGTATTATATTACACTTGTTAATGATGCAACATTGCATAGACACAAACTACCCACTAGTACTAGTAAAAAAAAACTTTAGTAGCGTACAGTGCTTAACATTCAAGTGTCTTGTACCGCTCGCCGCCATGTTGAAAAGGTTAAAGTTCATCTCATCTCGGCAACTCGTGTATCAAAATTTTCTACGAGTTGCCCAGTGGAAAATACCACAAGAGGGGGCGTTCATGTGTGCTTTCCATGTCGGCGTTTGGTATTTACCATAATTCCCATAGCACGTGAACGCAGCATGACGACTCCATGTCCTCCATGTTTATTGTTTACTATTCGGGTTGTGAGACTACCGCTTAAAAGCTCACTGATGTCACTGTTTGCGCTGCTTAACGACATCACCTGACGTCCACCCACTTTCGCTAACTCCACCCAATGTGTCCACCCACTTCCAGCCAGCACGGTTCAGCGCGGTTGTAGTCGAAATGCAACTCCAACAGCCCCACTCAGCTCGACTCAGCACGGCACGGCTCAGCCCGACTCAGCCGCGTTTGTAGTGGAAAAGCGGCATAAGCGATACAAAAAAGTGTGAACGTATATAATCTAAGAGGTTTTTTTTTTTAATTATATGGCATGAGCTACTTCTTGTAAAATCGTGCGCTCTGATTGGTTCCTTGGCGGGCAGTATTTTCCTGTAACTTTCTTTCCAAGGTGTCGGTTTTCAATATCAGTGTTCTCCACGGGCGCTTTTAAAGTGGCACGCCACCACGTTATAATTCGTGCGATAAACTCGTGCACTCTGATTGGTTCCTTGGCAGGTAGTATTTTCCCGTAATGCCCATGGGCGATTCTGGACTGTCTTTCCAAGGTGTCAGCTTTCAATATCAGTGTTCTCCATGGGCGCTTTTAAAGTAATTTGTGTGGTAAAATCGTGCGCTCTGATTGGTTCCTTGGCGGGCAGTATTTTCTCGTAAAGCCTGTGGGCGATTCTGGACTTTCTTTCCAAGGTGTCGGCTTTCGATATTTTTTCAGTGTTCTCCACGGGCGCTTTTAAAGTGGTGCACCACCACGTTATAATTCGTGCGGTAAAATTGTGCGCTCTGATTGGTTCCTTGGCGGGCAGTATTTTCTCATAAAGCCCGTGGGTGATTCTGGACTTTCCTTCCAAGGTGTCGGCTTTTGATATCAGTGTTTTCCACGGGCGCTTTTAAAGTGGCGCGCTGCCACGTTATAATTCGTGCAGTAAAATCGTGTGCTCTGATTGGTTCCTTGGCGGGCAGCATTTTCTCGTAATACCCGTGGGCGATTCTGGACTTTCTTTCCAAGGTGTCGGCTTTCGATATTTTTTCAGTGTTCTCCACGGGTGCTTTTAAAGTGGTGCACCACCACGTTATAATTTGTGTGGTAAAATCGTGCGCTGTGATTGGTTCCTTGGTGGGCAGTATTTTCTTGTAAAGCCTGTGGGCGATTCTGGACTTTCTTTCCAAGGTGTCGGCTTTCGATATTTTTTCAGTGTTCTCCACGGGCGCTTTTAAAGTGGCGCGCCACCACGTTATAATTCGTGTGGTAAAATTGTGCGCTCTGATTGGTTCCTTGGCGGGCAGTATTTTCTTGTAAAGCCCGTGGGTGATTCTGGACTTTCCTTCCAAGGTGTCGGCTTTTGATATCAGTGTTTTCCACGGGCGCTTTTAGTGGCGCGCTGCCACGTTATAATTCGTGCAGTAAAATCGTGTGCTCTGATTGGTTCCTTGGCGGGCACCATTTTCTCGTAATACCCGTGGGCGATTCTGGACTTTCTTTCCAAGGTGTCGGCTTTCGATATTTTTTCAGTGTTCTCCACGGGCGCTTTTAAAGTGGCGCGCCACCACGTTATAATTCGTGTGGTAAAATTGTGCGCTCTGATTGGTTCCTTGGCGGGCAGTATTTTCTTGTAAAGCCCGTGGGTGATTCTGGACTTTCCTTCCAAGGTGTCGGCTTTTGATATCAGTGTTTTCCACGGGCGCTTTTAAAGTGGCGCGCTGCCACGTTATAATTCGTGCAGTAAAATCGTGTGCTCTGATTGGTTCCTTGGCGGGCACCATTTTCTCGTAATACCCGTGGGCGATTCTGGACTTTCTTTCCAAGGTGTCGGCTTTCAATATTTTTTCAGTGTTCTCCATGGGTGCTTTTAAAGTGGTGCACCGCCAGGTTATAATTCGTGCAGTAAAATCGTGCGCTCTGATTGGTTCCTTGGCGGGCAGTATTTTCCTGTAATGCCCGTGGGCGATTCTGGACTTTCCTTCCAAGGTGTCGGCTTTCAATATCAGTGTTCTCCACAGGCGCTTTTAAAGTGGCGCGCCACCACGTTATAATTCTGGCCCGCCACCCTTCCCTTGGCTGAAAAAAAAAACCCCATAACGGCATCAGTACACACCAAATAAATTGTAAAATATTTGCTTTATTATAATTTTGTGACTATTTAACACACAGAAGACCATTAAACGAATGCATACAGGCTACCTGAAGTGGCCACGCGATTGCAATTGAAAAACATCCGACCGGTTGCATACAGATTGTGACCCAGAGCTCTGCAGATTGAGGTCTATCCCTGCGTTACACTACACCGCACCACATTACACTATACTGACGCGTAGTAACGCTGGAAGCTGCAGCTAGCCAGCAGCTAAATAACTTTGCGCGTGTTTGTAGCGTTATTGTGCAACGGTTACGCTTATCTACGTCTTTTCTGACCATACACTGTTACAGTAATCGTATAACAGCGCACACACACACACATTAGTTAAGTTCAGGTGTTTTATTTTACGTATCTGTGATCGTGTAGGCGAGAGCTGCATTTTCCTGTTGCTTCACTGTTTGTTTACTGCAGGACTTCCAGGTTCCTGGGTCAAAGGACCCGAACTACGGAGGCCGGGGTGGCTTTGTAGTGCCAGTCTCGGGCACGCGCACCACCTCGTGCATGGATTGGAGTGGTTTCACCCAATTAATTTTGTGTATTGTAAAAAATGTATGCATTTATTGTAGGGATGTTAACCGATGACCGTTTGACCGATGGTTGACCGAATCAACGTCAACCGGTTAATTTTTTTTTGGTTGTCGGTTAAAAAATAAATAAATAAATCGTTTTGAAGCTGCCGATTTTGGAGCAGAGAACCTGGAATTCCGTGTTGTAAACGCTTGGGGCATGCCATACGGTGTAAGGACGACAGGTGACAAATCAGAAACACCCATTCAGTCATGTCCCGCCCTCCCGCCCCAGTTAAAGACAGCTGACAAATCAGAAACACCCATTCAGTCATGTCCCGCCCTCCCGCCCCAGTTAAAGACAGCTGACAAATCAGAAACACCCATTCAGTCATGTCCCGCCCAGCTGCCACTCGGCGAAAGAAAAGTGTAGACACAGGCTTTTTAGCTTACAAATTACTATTCTGTTTTTTTTTTTTTTTAATTATTATTAGAAGGCACATGGAGTTTAGTCCTGCCTTGGCCAGTGCATTCTGAAAGTATGTTTCGGTCTGTAGCCAACAATGCATGTTATTGCAGATCATATCTCTCCACATAAACTAAAGGCGCAGACGCCGACTTTTTTTTTTTGAATCGCGCAGATCCGTTTTTTTTTTTTGAGGGGGGGGGTGCGTTGGAGTGTCTGATTGTAATTTCAAGGTGGATTCTGTATTAAAATTACTAAATAGGCAGGTGCCGTTGCAGTCCATGAGGTGTGGGGGGTGTGGGAGGAGGGCAGTGGATCGGGGGGCTGCGCGCGTTTGCGCGGAAGCTGCGCAATCAGTTTATTAAACTGTACATTAAATTTTGCGCGGCTTCGGCGCGGGCGTGTGCGGCTTTCTGATTTGCTGTTTTCTTCTCGTGCTTGTACTTCCTGTGTTTCGTGGACTGTGGCGGCATTTGCTTATATGCAGAATTTGCTTTGATGAAGTTGTGGTCGGACGCTCCAGCGCCCCCCCTTGGGAAAGGAAGGTCGGATCTGTGCAATTCAGCCGTGGAGAGGGCAGCATCCGCCAAAAGGCGCGCCGTTTACATCCCTGTAATAATTCCAATTCTAGAATTTTAAACTCATAGGTTAACCGACTTTAACCGGCTAATGAGGCTCGGTGGTCGGTCAAGATTTTTTTTAGTTTTCACCATCCCTAATTTATTGTAATTGGGTATTTTGTTTATGCATGGAAGTTCATTTATTTTTCACACACAGAAAAAAAATATAATTAATTCAGGGATGCGCATCAGTCTCAACTGAAATGTCAAACGAGTCTCATATTGACGACAAAGATATGTACAGTAAGAACCCCGCCCCCCAACCTTCTGCCGCCACCTTTTTATTTTTGAAAAGTGGAGAACACTGAATATGGGGGGGGAGATGAATTGGAAATCAAAATCGGCCAAAAGACAAACAAGTCAGTGAGTAATTCAGGAAATGATCAGTGAAGAGGATTCAGAAACCACTAACCTCAAACAGAAGTTTAGTTTTAAAACCACGAGCCGTTTATTCCGCATGCATGACTCAACTACATTACAAACCTGACGTGACTGAAAGCAGCGTCATGCTTCATTATAATGACCGTCTGTTTTAATATTAGAAATAAGACGTATAATAAACTCCTTATTAGCCTTGCTTGCTCAGTCTTTACGGGAAAATATCACACCTCGGTCTTTTTGTACAGACCGAACCGTAGTCACTTCACCTGCACCTTGTTTCGCACCGTTAACTCGGGCTATTTAAGGTCCCCTTTGACGCTTCGTCGCGGTTTTGTTGTTGTCGCTAAACCGTAGGCGCTAAAGAAGGCAACTGGACTTACTTGCCTGGGTCTAATGTGTTTCCAGCAAGTCCAGTCGCCTTCTTTAGGGGTCATCCATAATTTTCATCATTATCATGAGTCTACAAAGAGTAGACTTTTGAGCAACCCCCCTCCCCCCCAAAAGTGTACATTAGCGGACAAAAAAATGATGATGGATCTACGTGGAATAGGAATTCAAAATAAAACCATGTCTTGTATTACTTTTTATTAAAATCGGATGACGGGACAATACAAAGATTCACAAGAGAAGAAAAGAAGACGTAAGACGGTTCCAGAAGTTTTCATAGAAAGCAGGCGATTCATTTTTGAAAATCAAGGACCGTCTTTTTAAGGGGAGCTGTTGCCTTTTGGCTCCTCATGAACAGTAGGAAATCCAGTTTTGGAGCTGGGGCTGGTCGTGCAGGACTTTCATTCTGAAATGGAAGAAAAGAAGACCGACTGTATAAAATTCAACTGACTGCTGACGCAAGTACAAAATACCCATATGATATCCTCAAAGTCAAAGAGTCCCATATACGTTTTCGTACGTACGTTGGGGAGTGCCTGTTAGAGAGCACACTCTGTCTAGGCCGTCGGCATGGTGAGGTAGGGTGGCCAGTTCCTTTCCTCGCCGCCTTTAACTTCCCCAGTGTTTCCACCAGGTCCCCATTCACTGCTGGGTGGACAGGAGGCGAGCCCCAGATCACCGTCCGAGGCGAGGTTCGAACCGGGGACCGTTCGCTTGGCGGTCAAGCGCTCTAACCACTTGGCCACCTCGCCTCATATGATATCCTACGTACCGTTTTACGAGAGAAATAATCCCGAATTGTAAAAGTCGACTTGACTTTTTCCATCCAGATGATCACTTGCCGGCACAGTTCAGCTTCCTTTGAAACGTTTGTTTTTGATTCTTTCCAAGCAGCCTGTCCCGCCCTAACCGCCTCCTGCCGCTTCTCAGATGAATGCAGGAAACAATAAACGTTTGAAAACTGCTCGTACTCGTTTGAAGGAGTCTTGTGAATAACGGTATTTCTGCTATTCACAAATTTGTAAATGCGGTCAAAATCTGGGTCAGGCATTGTTGTATTGAAGAAAGAAAGCGTGTAGAGCTAGCTGGCAACACCGACGTGGCGTGAAATTTTTAACATGGCGGCCGCCAATTCGCACATTTGCCCCTTTTCCACCAAAGCAGTTCCAGGGCTGGTTCGGGGCCAGTGCTTAGTTTGGAACCGGGTTTCCTGTTTCCACTGACAAAGAACTGGCTCTGGGGCCAGAAAAACCGGTTCCAGGCTAGCACCAACTCTCTGCTGGGCCAGAGGAAAGAACCGCTTACGTCAGCGGGGGGGCGGAGTTGTTAAGACCGACAACAATAGCAAGACCGCGAAAGATCGCCATTTTTAAGCGACGAGAAGCAGCAGCTGTACAAACGCGAAGTCATCCATTATTATTATTGTTGTTGCTGCTGCTGCTGCTTCTTCCGCGTTGTTTTTGGTTCGATATTCGCGCCAAGGTTTATGCAAACGTAGCGACGTAACTGACGTATACAGCGACGTAATGACATGGCTTCCCTTAGCACCGTGAGCTATGGAAAAGCAAACTGGTTCTCAGCTGGCTTGCAAGTTGAACGAGTTGTGAACCAGCACCAGCCCCGAACCAGCCCTGGAACTGATTTGGTGGAAAAGGGGTAATTGACAGATCATCATTTTTTCATTTTTAAAAAGTGTACGCCTGGTCATTAACCCCCCCCCCCCCCCCCCCCCCCCCCCGCATACGGTTTGTATGCTCGTGATAATGATGAAAATTATGGATAACCCCTTAGCACTTACGGTTTACGATAACCTGGATGACTGAGAACTTTCAGACATGCTGTTGTCGTCGCTAACTTTCCACAACATATTTCCAAGCGTGCAGTCCATGCTCCTGTTTTTATGTTTTGTGCTCGTGCTTTATAATAATGAAGGAATTTTGCACCTCCAAATCGTTTATTGACACGATTGTGGTGTCTCGTTCGCGTTTAGACAGCAGTAGAACCCCCAGTATTAGCCAGCTTTGCTAGCCGGTGTTATACATGAACAAATCCACCACATTGGAAAGGGACAGATTTGGTTGTAAGCCAATGATTTACCATCCGAGGGCAACACAGCAGTGCTTTGTGCTTTCCTTTTGTTGTCGAAACGTTTGACGTGAAATACGATACGTTACATTTCTATTGTTTCTGCACTTGAAGAGCCTGTTTTCATGCAATATGCAGCTAGCCCAGATTTCCTTCTTTCCTTCGTTGTGTTTCTGGGGAAAAAAAAAAGTTCTTATGTATTTTTTTTCCTTCATGTCGTGTCGCCACACTGTTGAAATGAAAGTGAAGACGGCCGTTTCTCTGAAAGCCAAAGCTCTGAGTCACGTCTTCAAAGTGAGGCTCGGATTTCACTCCACTGTGTTCGCTCTGAGAGCGATCCCTCACTTTTAGTCTGAAATTCCATGCATGAATCAGACGGGGATTAGATCGTAGTCTTGGTGATGGCACGGATTCACAGTCGCCGGTTTTATCTTCATGCTGACTTTGTGCACAAAGAGTCTGGAGACGTGTCTCTCCAGGCTGCGCCTTACTCCTGGGGCGAGCGTGTTTCCACAGCAAGTCCATGTCGTGTTTCAGGTGGAAAACGTCCTCGCCCTCTGATAGAGTACCTGACCTCAGAATAGAAGAGAAGCAGTTTCATCAGAATAGGAGAGTTTAATCAAAATACAGCTGAGCTCTATGAGAAATCAGAATAGAATTTTATAATGAGTTTTTTTTTTTTTTTTTTGTCAGAACAGAATGTACTGGGTTTCTATCAGAATCGACTAATTATATGGTAAATGGAATCATACACGAGCACGATTAATGAGAATAAAAGTGTTCTGTCAGAATAGAGTACAGAAGAAGGCAGTCGAACAGAATGGGGTTTGCTTTCTCAAAATAGAATATAATCTCAGAACAGAAAAGAAATCCGAGACAATAGTTTTATTCGAATAAAACAGAATACAGCAGAGAACAGATGAGTGTTTTTACCAGAATATAATTTTATTAGAATAGAATATGACGAGGGAATAGTTTTTAAAATAATTCAGAATAGAATACAGGTCTGCGTGATGGCGCATGTATTAGTGTAGTACAAATTAATAAAATATTTTTGGGGATTTTTTTTTTTTTTTAATTCTCGTTGGTACCACGGGCTCTGGACAGGAGAACATTTCATGACATGGGTTCTGCTGCATCGTTCTCTGTTGCATCGATCAAGCTGAAGGATACGACAGGCAAGTAATACACAGCAGAAATCTGGGGCGTCTTTTTTTTTTTGTCTGTCGTACTTTCAGGCACGATGATGTAAGATGTGTCTGAGTCAGTGTATGACGTGTTTCTTCACACCGGCTTTCCCACCAGTTTCACCGAACAGCTGTAATGTGAAATCCTGTTACGGGATTATCCGAGGTATTTTAGAGCTTAAACCGAGGCATGTTTTACATACGCAGGATGTTGGACGTAACAGATGCCCTTGAAACCGACTCCTGGAGCCTTTACGCTCGGCCATGGAGAGGAAATGTGAGCTGACGGAGGAAAGATGAGCAGAATTCGGAGAAAATGCTCTTTATAAAATCAAGGCGTTTAGAGAGAAGTGTGTGTGTGTGTGTGTGTGTGTGTGTGTGTGTGTGTGTGTGTGTGTGTGCAGTGTCTGGAGCTGACATTTTTAAGAGCAGACACTCTCATGACCATACTGTGCATCTCAAGTCACGAGCAGCTGTGCTTCTTCTCAGGTTTTATCTGCTTTAGTTCGCTTTCTTTGTGCTCTCAGGCTTACGGCGCTGCCTCAGTGGACAAAATCGAAACAAATGAAACATTCATACACATCACTCTTGAGTTTATAAAATTAAAATATAAACTAGATAGAGACTGTGACTAAAGTCACAGTAATTTGTGCTAGCTGACCTTTGTCAATTGAAGGTCAAGGACAAGTTGCGCCGTGAACAAAATTAAAAAAAAAAACTGATTGGGGGAAAAAAAAATCATGAAAATTGACAGTTATAAGTGATTTGAAAAAAAAATCCTGTTTTTCGTGGATCATTCCAGATCAGTGATCCAGATCAGCACCAAAAGTCACAGCATTGTAATTCAGCCCAGAGGGATTCTTCATGTGAAATTTGCTGATTGGCTGAAAACTGACAGAGAAATAGCATCTTAACAATGCAAGGAGTATAATAATAATAATATTATTGTTATTATTATTATTATTATTATTATTATTATTTATTATTATTATTATTATTATTATTAAGTAGAAAGATCCTGACTGAAAGGAACAATTTGTGCTAGCGCAAATTTAATAATAACTAGATATAGACTGTGACTAAAGTCACAGTGATTTGCGCTAGCTCTTACAAACCAAGACGTCTGGTCACCGTACTTTTCAGATCCGGAACGGTAACAGATAGAGAATGACGTTTAGTGAAGGGGGAAAAAATATCCCATTTTGCATGGATCATTCCAGATCAGTGATCCAGATCAGCACCAAAAGTCACAGCATTGTAATTCAGCCCAGAGGGATTCTTCATGTGAAATTTGCTTATTGGCTGAAAACTGACGGAGAAATAGCATCTTAACAATGCAAGGAGTATAATATTATTAGGGCCCGAGCCCTATAGGGCGAAGGCCCTATTGTTCTTGTAAGAGTTCACTATTATTATTCTTCCGTCTTCTTCTTCTTCTTTATTTTTCTCCGCTGTTGGGCCATTTTCGGGGCGCTTGCCATGGGCGAAAACGCACGAAATTTGGCACCAGTTCCGAGAATTGCCACCGCTACTCAGACCCAAAAGCCCAAACTTGGCCGGGGCTCAGGGCCTCTATAGCGCCCCCTAAGTCGTTGTGATTTTGGTCTCCCGCATTAAGGTGCCTGGTTGCCATGTAGTTTGTAGTAGTGGCATGCCATTTGGTATGCATATGTATCTCACGAAGCCGGACAAAAATGTAATGCCAATGCATTAGCCACGCCCAACAGGAAGTGAGGTAATTTCACTTTTGTGCGAAATGCATGGCCACGAAGACGGCGCAACTCCTCCTAGACCGTTCATGGGAATGTCACCAAAATTGATACACATCATCTACAGACATGGCTGACAAAAGTTACTAAATACATTTCACGTAGGATAAACCGTTCAGAAGTTATACGTCAATCAATTTTCACTTCAAAATTTTACATGCTAAAAAATTCATAACAAATCTTCTAATTGCTCCAAACTGGTCATACTTCACACGCAAATCACTCATTGGGCTTCTGACATGTTACCCAATTTCTGTGATATTTCGCCACTGGGGGCGCTATTTTTGGGCAAAAAATCCAATCTTTCCTCAAATTTGGTCAAACTTCACGGCCACCCTCTTACTACCTCCCATGTCATGTATACCGCATTTTGGGAATTTTCGTCCATGGGGGGCGCTGTTTTTGGCCGACGCAATTGCTCCAAAACGGGTTTTTGGTAAATAATTCCATTATGCTTTTCCTTCACACCACTACCTTGTGACAGTGCGTTCCTGTTGTAGACACTTATTTTTCCAACTCATAATCGCTCATGTACAGCATAGCGCCACCTTCTGACATGGGAAAAACCAAAAAATTTATTCTTCAAAAATCTATATCTCATCTTCTATTTACTCAATTGTCATCAAACTTCATACGCAAACTCTTCATAGCTCACCTGACATGTACGCCAAATTTTGTGCACTTTTGCCCCTGGGGGTGCTGGTTATGGCGGAAATGATATTGCAGCTTCTGATTTGTCAAACTTGGCAAGCAAACTCTTTTCAAGACCCTTATTGGGGCGCTTGCCATGGTCGACAACGCACGAAATTTGGCTCCTTTTTCTTAGACTGCCACCGCTCCTGAGAACCAAAAGCCCTGATCCAGGCGGGCCTCAGGGCCTCTATAGCGCCCCCTAACTCGTTGTGATTTTGGCCTCCCGCTTTAAGGTGCCTGGTTGCCATGTAGTTTGTAGTAGTGGCATGCCATTTGGTACGCATATGTATCTCACTAAGCCGGACAAAAATGTAATGCCAATGCATTAGCCACGCCCAACAGGAAGTGAGGTAATTTCACTTTTGTGCGAAATGCATGGCCACAAAGACGGCGCAACTCCTCCTAGACCGTTCATAGGAATGTCACCAAAATTGATACACATGATCTACAGACATGGCTGACAAAAGTTTCTAAATAAGTTTCACGTAGCGTAAACCGTTCAGAAGTTATACGTCAATCAATTTTCAATGCAAAATTTTACATGCTTAAAAATTCATAAGAAATCTTCTAATTGCTCAAAACTGCTCATACTTCACAAGCAAATCCCTCATTGGGCTTCTGACATGCTACCCAATTTCTGTGATATTTCGCCACTGGGGGCGCTATTTTTGGGCAAAAAATCCAATCTTTCCTCAAATTTGGTCAAACTTCACGGCCACCCTCTTACTACCTCCCATGTCATGTATACCACATTTTGGGAATTTTCGTCCATGGGGGGGCGCTGTTTTTGGCCGACACAATTGCTCCAAAACGGGTTTTTGGTAAATAATTCCATAATGCTTTTCCTTCACACCACTACCTTGTGATAGCGCGTTGCTGTTGTAGACACTTATTTCTCCAACTCATAATCGCTCATGTACAGCATAGCGCCACCTACTGACATGGGAAAAACCAAAAAATTTATTCTTCAAAAATCTATATCTCATCTTCTGTTTACTCAATTGTCATCAAACTTCATACGCAAACTCTTCATAGCTCACCTGACATATACGCCAAATTTTGTGCACTTTCGCCCCTGGGGGTGCTGGTTATGGCACAAATGATATTGCAGCTTCTGATTTGTCAAACTTGGCAAGCAAACTCTTTACGATATTTCGCGGGGACGCATGCCCCCGCCCCCCCTGGCCGCTGGCGCGAGGGCCCGTCGAGGCCGCTTGTTAGGGCCCGAGCCCTATAGGGCGAAGGCCCTATTGTTCTTGTAAGAGTTCACTATTATTATTCTTCTTCCGTCTTCTTCTTTATTTTTCTCCGCTGTTGGGCCATTTTCGGGGCACTTGCCATGGGCGAAAACGCACGAAATTTGGCACCAGTTCCGAGAATTGCCACCGCTACTCAGAACCAAAAGCCCAAACTTGGCCGGGGCTCAGGGCCTCTATAGCGCCCCCTAAGTCGTTGTGATTTTGGCCTCCCGCATTAAGGTGCCTGGGTGCCATGTAGTTTGTAGTAGTGGCATGCCATTTGGTACGCTTATGTATCTCACTAATCCGGACAAAAATGTAATGCCAATGCATTAGCCATGCCCAACAGGAAGTGAGGTAATTTCACTTTTGTGCGAAATGCATGGCCACGAAGACGGCGCAACTCCTCCTAGACCGTTCATAGGAATGTCACCAAAATTGATAGACATCATCTACAGACATGGCTGACAAAAGTTACTAAATACGTTTCACGTAGGATAAACCGTTCAGAAGTTATACGTCAATCAATTTTCGATGCAAAATTTTACATGCTTAAAAATTCATAACAAATCTTCTGATTGCTCAAAACTGCTCATACTTCACACGCAAATCAATCATTGGGCTTCTGACATGTTACCCAATTTCTGTGATTTTTTGCCACTGGGGGCGCTATTTTTGGGCAAAAAATCCAATCTTTCCTCAAATTTGGTCAAACTTCACGGCCACCCTCTTACTACCCCCCATGTCATGTATACCACATTTTGGGAATTTTCGTCCATGGGGGGTGCTGTTTTTGGCCGACGCAATTGCTCCAAAACGGGTTTTTGGTCAATAATTCCATAATGCTTTCCCTTCACACCACTACCTTGTGATAGTACGTTGCTGTTGTAGACACTTATTTTTCCAACTCATAATCGCTCATGTACAGCATAGCGCCACCTACTGACATGGGAAAAACCATAAAATTTATTCTTCAAAAATCAATATCTCATCTTCTATTTACTCAATCTTGATCAAACTTGATACGCACACTCTTAACAGGTCACCTGACATATCTCCCAACTTTTGTGACCTTTTGCCACTGGGGGCGCTGTTTTCAGGCAACAATTTATATCTCGGCTTCTGATTGGTCAAACTTGATCAAACTTGACACAACAACTCTTCATAGGTCCCTTGACATGTATACCAAATTTGGTGAACTTTCACCACTGGGGGCGCTCATTGCGCTGTAGCAGTTGCAGGAGAGGTGTTTACAATCATGAGGCACCAGGAGTATGTTGTTTTGGTTGCCTTTAACACACATGACTTGTGGGGGATGGGTAGGCAGTCGGGAGCAAGTGTTGTAGCGTTACATACAGACTAATAGATGTCTAACAGAAGACAATCCTATGTAGCTATAGCTTGGTGACTGATGAGGTAAATACATTAATTTGGTTGGGAAGCCATGGCATAAAATGTTCTGTCCATGACAACATCTCAGCGCACCGTGTACTCTGTGTCCAATTCTGTGCTTTGTCGCCATTGTGGAAGTAATGTCTCTTGCCGAAGAAGCTGTGGAAGGTTTTTCGCAGGGACGCATGCCCCCGCCCCCCTTGGCCGCTGGCGCGAGGGCCCGTCGAGGCCGCTTGCGGCTTTAATTATTATTATTATTATTATTATTATTATTATTATTATTAAGTAGAAAGATCCTGACTGAAAGGAACAATTTGTGCTAGCGCAAATTTAATAACTAGATATAGACTGTGACTAAAGTCACAGTGATTTGCGCTAGCTCTTACAAACCAAGACGTCTGGTCACCGTACCCTTCAGATCCGGAACGGTAACAGATAGAGAATGACGTTTAGTGAAGGGGGAAAAAATATCCCATTTTTCATGGATCATTCCAGATCAGTGATCCAGATCAGCACCAAAAGTCACAGCATTGTAATTCAGCCCAGAGGGATTCTTCATGTGAAATTTGCTGATTGGCTGAAAACTGACAGAGAAATGGTGTCCTAAAAAAGTAAGGATAATAATAATCATCAGTCAGTCAGTCGGGTTCAGTGCCCGGACTGATAATCACATCAGTTTTTCATTGGCTAATCAGACACAAGGTACGCCACCGCTCTTGCCGGAGTGGTTGGGGGTTAGGTGCCTTGCTCAAGGGCACTTAAACCAGTCCTGCTGGTCCAGGGAATCGAGCCAGCAACCTTTTGGTTCCAAAGCTGTTTCTCTAACCATTAGGCCGTAGCTTCCATCATAATAATAATAATAATTAGGGCCCGAGCCCTATAGGGCGAAGGCCCTATTGTTCTTGTAAGAGTTCACTATTATTATTCTTCCGTCTTCTTCTTCTTCTTCTTTATTTTTCTCCGCTGTTGGGCCATTTTCGGGGCACTTGCCATGGGCGAAAACGCACGAAATTTGGCGCCAGTTCCGAGAATTGCCACCGCTACTCAGAACCAAAAGCCCAAATTTGGCCGGGGCTCAGGGCCTCTATAGCGCCCCCTAAGTCGTTGTGATTTTGGTCTCCCGCATTAAGGTGCCTGGTTGCCATGTAGTTTGTAGTAGTGGCATGCCATTTGGTACGCGTATGTATCTCACTAAGCCGGACAAAAATGTAATGCCAATGCATTAGCCACGCCCAACAGGAAGTGAGGTAATTTCACTTTTGTGCGAAATGCATGGCCACGAAGACGGCGCAACTCCTCCTAGACCGTTCATAGGAATGTCACCAAAATTGATACACATCATCTACAGACATGGCTGACAAAAGTTACTAAATACGTTTCACGTAGCATAAACCGTTCAGAAGTTATACGTCAATCAATTTTCGATGCAAAATTTTACATGCTTACAAATTCATAACAAATCTTCTAGTTGCTCAAAACTGCTCATACTTCACACGCAAATCACTCATTGGGCTTCTGACATGTTACCCAATTTCTGTGATATTTCGCCACTGGGGGCGCTATTTTTGGGCAAAAAATCCAATCTTTCCTCAAATTTGGTCAAACTTCACGGCCACCCTCTTACTACCTCCCATGTCATGTATACCACATTTTGGGAATTTTCGTCCATGGGGGGCGCTGTTTTTGGCCGACGCAATTGCTCCAAAACGGGTTTTTGGTAAATTATTCCATAATGCTTTCCCTTCACACCACTACCTTGTGATAGTACGTTGCTGTTGTAGACACTTATTTTTCCAACTCATAATCGCTCATGTACAGCATAGCGCCACCTACTGACATGGGAAAAACGAAAAAATTTATTCTTCAAAAATCTATATCTCATCTTCTATTTACTCAATTGTCATCAAACTTCATAGGCAAACTCTTCATAGCTCGCCTGACAAATACGCCAAATTTTGTGCACTTTCGCCGCTGGGGGTGCTGGTTATGGCAAAAATGATATTGCAGCTTCTGATTTGTCAAACTTGGCAAGCAAACTGTTTACAAGACCCTTTTTGGGGCGCTTGCCATGGTCGACAACGCACGAAATTTGGCTCCTTTTTCTTAGACTGCCACCGCTACTGAGAACCAGAAGCCCAGATCCAGGCGGGCCTCAGGGCCTCTTTAGCGCCCCCTAAGTCATTGTGATTTTGGCCTCCCGCATAAAGGTGCCTGGTTGCCATGTAGTTTGTAGTAGTGGCATGCCATTTGGTACGCATATGTATCTCACTAAGCCGGACAAAAATGTAATGCCAATGCATTAGCCACGCCCAACAGGAAGTGAGGTAATTTCACTTTTGTGCGAAATGCATGGCCACGAAGACGGCGCAACTCCTCCTAGGCCGTTCATAGGAATGTCACCAAAATTGATAGACATCATCTACAGACATGGCTGACAAAAGTTCCTAAACAGGTTTCACGTAGGATAAGCCGTTCAGAAGTTATACGTCAATCAATTTTCAATGCAAAATTTTACATGCTTAAAAATTCATAACAAATCTTCTAATTGCTCAAAACTGCTCATACTTCACACGCAAATCACTCATTGGGCTTCTGACATGCTACCCAAATTCTGTGATATTTCGCCACTGGGGGCGCTATTTTTGGGCAAAAAATCCAATCTTTCCTCAAATTTGGTCAAACTTCACGGCCACCCTCTTACTACCTCCCATGTCATGCATACCCCATTTTGGGAATTTTCGTCCATGGGGGGCGCTGTTTTTGGCCGACGCAATTGCTCCAAAACGGGTTTTTGTTAAATAATTCCTTAATGCTTTTCCTTCACACCACTACCTTGTGATCGTACGTTGCTGTTGTAGACACTTATCTTTCCAACTCATAATCGCTCATGTACAGCATAGCGCCACCTACTGACATGGGAAAAACCAAAACATTTTTTCTTCAAAAATCAATATCTCATCTTCTATTTACTCAATCTTGATCAAACTTGATACGCACACTCTTAACAGGTCACCTGACATATCTCCCAAATTTTGTAAACTTTTGCCACTGGGGGCGCTGTTTTCAGGCAACATTTTATATCTCGGCTTCTGATTGGTCAAACTTGATCAAACTTGACACAACAACTCTTCATAGGTCCCTTGACATGTATACCAACTTTGGTGAACTTTCACCACTGGGGGCGCTCATTGCGATGTATCAGTTGCAGGAGAGGTGTTTACAATCATGAGGCACCAGGTGTATGTTGTTTTGGTTGCCTTAAACACACATGACTTGTGGGGAATGGGTAGGCAGTCGGGAGCAAGTGTTGTAGCGTTACATACAGACTAATAGATGTCTAACAGAAGACAATCCTAGGTAGCTATAGCTTGGTGACTGATGCGGTAAATACATTAATTTGGTTGGGAAACCATGGCATAAAATTTTCTGTCCATGACAACATCTCAGCGCACCGTGTACTCTGTGTCCGATTCTGTGCTTTGTCGCCATTGTGGGAGTAATGTTTCTTGCCGAAGAAGCTGTGGAAGGTATTTCGCGGGGACGCATGCCCCCGCCCCCCTTGGCCGCTGGCGCGAGGGCCCGTCGAGGCCGCTTGCGGCTTTAATTATTATTATTATCATAAAAAAAGTAGAAGGATCGTGAGCGAGAGGAACAATTTGCACCAGTGCAGCTAGCAAAAGTTAAAGACTTCCATGTTGTGAAAAATAAAAAAGGAATGCATTCATTTTGAATATAAATAAATTTCTTCATGTGAACTATTTTGAGAAAAACATCAAGACTTGAGGGGGGTTTAAAAAAAACAACTCGGTGTACATAATATAATGTCATTTGGATTTATGATTTTAAAGTGCATATTCTGGACCAATTTTGTTTTTTTTCTATGAAAGTATGTCCCTTTACACACTCGTCCAGAAGGGTAATTTTGCACAAGGCCATCTGTCTACAGCAGAAAAAAATAAATAAAATAACAAAACGCGTCTGGAAAAATCCCAAGGGAGTCTGGAGCCAGATTCGTGACGTCACCTGCGGAAGCGCCAGCAGGCTGCGCGAGCTTTGCACGGTTTCAGTGCACAGCCTGTGTAGACCAAGCGCTCCCATTTCTCTCTCGTTGTCCGGTCTTTTGGAAAACGATGAGTACTAATCCCATCAAGATTGGTGTTTCTACACCCTCCTACGATACATCTGTTAACCATTTTAATAATTACGCGATAACGTTGAAGAAATTTGCAGAAAACCACCAGGTCGTTTTCTCATAAACAAACCAGCGCTGACGTAGGATTCAGAAGGAGGCGTCCCGCACGCGACGTCACGAAAATCAGTGTTTCCCAGGAAATCCAAATGCAGAGTTTTTTCAGAGGCGGACCAATTCGCCTCAAATGGCTTGATTTCAACTGAATTTTTCTGGTATTGCGCAAGGTAAAAAAAATTGCGCAGAATGTTACAGATATTTGACCAAAGTTTAATATAAAATAGGAGAATTACACTGATCTTGCTCCTGAATTTACCCGTGATATGCACTTTAATACTTATGATAATCTTCAGGTATGTTTTTACTCATTTACGACATTTTACATTTACTTGTCCATTTACGTCTTTTTTTTTTTTTTTAAACACCTATTTGACACCAAGTTAAAAATCCTCAGCTTCAGTTTGCAGCTCTGTTAAGCGCTTGTCCCGTGCTCATGGGAGACACGTGGGTGTGTGTTTCCTCCGCAGAGCTTTTCGTCCATTTCTGCAGCCATGGACACCAGAGTCTCGTGAGATTGTCGCTGTGAAGCGCTTGTGCTGAGATCAAACGCTGGGATAATTGTGGTGGGTTTGTGAGTCGGTGTGTGTGTGTGTGAAGGCTCTAGAGGACGAAGTTTGTCTGGGAAAAGCCGAGCCGAAAAATAAGAACAGCACAATAAAACGCTCAAAGCCCAAGTAGTAGAGACTCTCCATTCATAGCTTCACATAATGGGCTGTTTCTGAAAGCCTACAGCAGATTTATTGAGTGCGTTGCATTGCATTGCATTCCACCATAACACATATGGAAACGTTACAGCGATCGCTCGAGGATTGTGCGGACGTACATGTGGTGCATAATTTGTCATGCCGTAAACTTTCTCTCATGGGAAAGCTGCTGCTGCTGCTGCTGTTCTTCTTTCTACAGGATAAGGTTTCCAAACTTAATTTGAACTTTTTGGTAAGAAATGAAATACGTCTGGAGTAATTAGGATCGATTTGCACAGGATAAACCATCTCGATAAATCAGAGCTAGGTGCATACAGTACTGCGCAAAAGTCTTATCAAAAACACTATAAGCAGTGAGTCATAAACGAAACAAAGTCAGTATTTGGTGTGAGACGATCCTTTTGATTTAAAGAAAAAATAAATAGTAGTCTCAGGTCCAGTGAGTGCAGTTTTATGCGGAAATGAGCTGTAGGTTTTACTGAGCGTCTTCCAGAACCAGCCACAGTTCTTCTGGACACTTTGACTGTCACACTCGCGTCTTCATTTTGCACCAAAACCCAGCAGCCTTCATTATGTTTTCTTTTTTAATCTGGAAAGTGCTCTCTTATGGAATACGCTGCTCAGATACAAACTTAATTTTGTCCTGGAAAATGAAACGTACATTTGGAACTCTAAAATGTTTTCATACTGACTCGATAACGTAGAAGTCACAAAATAGAAATTTAGAACAAAGTCGGTATGAGGAGGAAAAAAAAAAATAGGCACCCTATGGGTCCATGTGGCTACTGCTTATAAATAAAATAGTTTTCTGATCCCATGTCCATACAGTAAATATAGCACATACAACCCCGATTCCAAAAAAGTTGGGACAAAGTACAAATTATAAATAAAAACGGAATGCAATAATTTACAAATCTCAAAAACTGATATTGTATTCACAATAGAACATAGACAACATATCAAATGTCAAAAGTGAGACATTTTGAAATTTCATGCCAAATATTGGCTCATTTGAAATTTCATGACAGCAACACATCTCAAAAAAGTTGGGACAGGGGCAATAAGAGGCTGGAAAAGTTAAAGGTACAAAAAAGGAACAGCTGGAGGACCAAATTGCAACTCATTAGGTCAATTGGCAATAGGTCATTAACATGACTGGGTATAAAAAGAGCATCTTGGAGTGGCAGCGGCTCTCAGAAGTAAAGATGGGAAGAGGATCACCAATCCCCCTAATTCTGCGCTGACAAATAGTGGAGCAATATCAGAAAGGAGTTCGACAGTGTAAAATTGCAAAGAGTTTGAACATATCATCATCTACAGTGCATAATATTATCAAAAGATTCAGAGAATCTGGAAGAATCTCTGTGCGTAAGGGTCAAGGCCGGAAAACCATACTGGGTGCCCGTGATCTTCGGGCCCTTAGATGGCACTGCATCACATACAGGCATGCTTCTGTATTGGAAATCACAAAATGGGCTCAGGAATATTTCCAGAGAACATTATCTGTGAACACAATTCACCATGCCATCCGCCGTCGCCAGCTAAAACTCTATAGTTCAAAGAAGAAGCCGTATCTAAACATGATCCAGAAGCGCAGACGTCTTCTCTGGGCCAAGGCTCATTTAAAATGGACTGTGGCAAAGTGGAAAACTGTTCTGTGGTCAGACGAATCAAAATTTGAAGTTCTTTATGGAAATCAGGGACGCCATGTCATTCGGACTAAAGAGGAGAAGGACGACCCAAGTTGTTATCAGCGCTCAGTTCAGAAGCCTGCATCTCTGATGGTATGGGGTTGCATTAGTGTGTGTGTGGCATGGGCAGCTTACACATCTGGAAAGACACCATCAATGCTGAAAGGTATATCCAGGTTCTAGAGCAACATATGCTCCCATCCAGACGACGTCTCTTTCAGGGAAGACCTTGCATTTTCCAACATGACAATGCCAAACCACATACTGCATCAATTACAGCATCATGGCTGCGTAGAAGAAGGGTCCGGGTACTGAACTGGCCAGCCTGCAGTCCAGATCTTTCACCCATAGAAAACATTTGGCGCATCATAAAACGGAAGCTACGACAAAAAAGACCTAAGACAGTTGAGCAACTAGAATCCTACATTAGACAAGAATGGGTTAACATTCCTATCCCTAAACTTGAGCAACTTGTCTCCTCAGTCCCCAGACGTTTACAGACTGTTGTAAAGAGAAAAGGGGATGTCTCACAGTGGGAAACATGGCCTTGTCCCAACTTTTTTGAGATGTGTTGTCATGAAATTTAAAATCACCTAATTTTTCTCTTTAAATGCTACATTTTCTCAGTTTAAACATTTGATATGTCATCTATGTTCTATTCTGAATAAAATATGGAATTTTGAAACTTCCACATCATTGCATTCCGTTTTTATTTACAATTTGTACTTTGTCCCAACTTTTTTGGAATCGGGGTTGTATATATATTTACTCTATAAGGCAGTAGCTACAAAAATGAACAATTTAAAAATCACAGAAATCAAATATACCATGTGTCTGTACTCCTTATATTTTTTCTACTCTTACCTCTTACAGTTTTCGAAACTGAAACCTCCGAACCAAGGCTGACATACACACGCTGTCGCCATGACCCAAGCTCTTATTTCCCGGAAATGGCCCGGCGCTAGAGCTCAGTGGGCTCAGTACTCTTTTTGAAAACTTCCTGTAACAACTCGGAAGAGCGTCACATCGACATCACACGTGGGACCACTGTCCGAAGAAGGCGAGGAAAAGGGGGACGACCTGGAGTATATTTTAAAATAGGAACACGCTTTTCCTCGGTAATAAGCATAAACATGAAACCTGAAAGCGATTTCTTTAGTCCATTTTATTTCGAACAGTGAACGGAATTGTATACACTCGCTAGTCATTTTACTAGTATGCGCATGCACAGTGCACTGTTACACACACATTCTTACAACACGATGACATCATGGCTACACCTCTACCGGTATATGAGGCAGTAGCCACAAAATAAAGGGGCTAAGACTTTTGCACAGTACTGTACATACAGACTATATACATCCCACTTTAATTCAAAGTTGAATGTTTTGTTCTTTGATGCGAGTTGTCGTGTTATTGTCAGGTTTGTCGCCGCGTAAGTTTGAGCTTTTGTAGGTCACATGACTATAGCGCGTATGTAAGGATTACCTGTAGTATAAAACCAATAGCATAGAAAAACTCCCCAAAGCATCACTTCTCCGAAACATGCGTTCAAGCGTCATGTTACAATTTATAGTTTTGCTTTGTTTCATTTTGGATTTGGTCAGACTCCTGAGTGGAGTAACAGAAGCGCATTCGTTGTATCATCAGTTGATTTGTGAGTTTGAATCCCAGTGATGTCATACCCATCCATGTTCAGAAATCAACATTTAAATAATATTGCCTGGCTTTTTTCGTAGTCCATCAGATATATTCCATTCAGCTAGCATGATATCGAACAAGTCGAAGACGAGTAGACGAATGGAATATATGATATACTATGAAAAAACCCCAGCTATTATTATTATTATTATTATTAGGGCCCGAGCCCTATGGGCGAAGGCCCTATTGTTCTTGTAAGAGTTCACTATTATTAGGGCCCGAGCCCTATAGGGCGAAGGCCCTATTGTTCTTGTAAGAGTTCACTATTATTATTCTTCCGTCGTCGTCTTCTTCTTCTTTATTTTTCTCCGCTGTTGGGCCATTTTCGGGGCGCTTCCCATGGGCGAAAACGCACGAAATTTGGCACCAGTTCCGAGAATTGCCACCGCTACTCAGAACCAAAAGCCCAAACTTGGCCGGGGCTCAGGGCCTCTATAGCGCCCCCTAAGTCGTTGTGATTTTGGCCTCCCGCTTTAAGGTGCCTGGTTGCCATATAGTTTGTGGTCGTGGCATGCCATTTGGTTTGCATATGTGTCTCACTAAGCCAGACAAAAATGTAATGCCAATGCATTAGCCACGCCCAACAGGAAGTGAGGAAATTTCACTTTTGTGCGAAATGCATGGCCACGAAGACGGCGCAACTCCTCCTAGACCGTTCATATGAATGTCACCAAAATTGATACACATCATCTACAGACATGGCTGACAAAAGTTACTAAATACGTTTCACGTAGGATGAACTGGTCAGAAGTTATACGTCAATCAATTTGCACTTCAAAATTTTACATGCTAAAAAATTCATAACAAATCTTCTAATTGCTCAAAACTGCTCATACTTCACACGCAAATCACTCATTGGGCTTCTGACATGTTACCCAATTTCTGTGATATTTCGCCACTGGGGGCGCTATTTTGGGGCAAAAAATCCAATCTTTCCTCAAATTTGGTCAAACTTCACGGCCACCCTCTTACTACCTCCCATGTCATGTATACCACATTTTGGGAATTTTCGTCCATGGGGGGCGCTGTTTTTGGCCGACGCAATTTCTCCAAAAGGGGTTTTTGGTAAATAATTCCATAATGCTTTTCCTTCACACCACTACCTTGTGATAGTACGTTGCTGTTGTGGACACTTATTTTTCCATCTCATAATCGCTCATGTACAGCATAGCGCCACCTACTGACATGGGAAAAACCAAAAAATTTATTCTTCAAAAATCTATGTCTCATCTTCTATTTACTCAATTGTCATCAAACTTCATACGCAAACTCTTCATAGCTCACCTGACATATACGCCAAATTTTGTGCACTTTCGCCACTGGGGGTGCTGGTTATGGCAAAAATGATATTGCAGCTTCTGATTTGTCAAACTTGGCAAGCAAACTCTTTACAAGACCCTTTTTGGGGCGCTTGCCATGGTCGACATCGCACGAAATTTGGCTCCTTTTTCTTAGACTGCCACCGCTACTGATAACCAGAAGCCCAGATCCAGGCGGGCCTCAGGGCCTCTATAGCGCCCCCTAACTCGTTGTGATTTTGGCCTCCCGCATTAAGGTGCCTGGTTGCCATGTAGTTTGTAGTAGTGGCATGCCATTTGGTACGCATATGTATCTCACTAAGCCGGACAAAAATGTAATGCCAATGCATTTGCCACGCCCAACAGGAAGTGAGGTAATTTCACTTTTGTGCGAAATGCATGGCCACGAAAACGGCGCAACTCCTCCTAGACCGTTCATAGGAACCTCACCAAAATTGATACACATCATCTACAGACATGGCTGACAAAAGTTGCTACATAGGTTTCACGTAGGGTAAACCGTTCAGAAGTTATACGTCAATCAATTTTCAATGCAGAATTTTACATGCTTAAAAATTCGTAACAAATCTTCTATTTGCTCATAACTGCTCATACTTCACACGCAAATCACTGATTGGGGTTCTGACATGTTACCCAATTTCTGTGATATTTCGCCACTGGGGGCGCTATTTTTGGGCAAAAATTCCAGTCTTTCCTCAAATTTGGTCAAACTTCACGGCCACCCTCTTACTACCTCCCATGTCATGTATACCACATTTTGGGAATTTTCGTCCATGTGGGCCGCTGTTTTTGGCCGACGCAATTGCTCCAAAACGGGTTTTTGGTAAATAATTCCATAATGCTTTTCCTTCACACCACTACCTTGTGATAGTACGTTGCTGTTGTAGACACTTATTTTTCCAACTCATAATCGCTCATGTACAGCATAGCGCCACCTACTGACATGGGAAAAACCAAAACATTTATTCTTCAAAAATCAATATCTCGTCTTCTATTTACTCAATCTTGATCAAACTTGATAAGCACACTCTTAACAGGTCACCTGACATATCTCCCAAATTTTGTGAACTTTTGCCACTGGGGGCGCTGTTTTCAGGCAACAATTTATATCTCGGCTTCTGATTGGTCAAACTTGATCAAACTTGACACAATAACTCCTCATAGGTCCCTTGACATGTATACCAAATTTGGTGAACTTTCACCACTGGGGGCGCTCATTGCGCTGTAGCAGTTGCAGGAGAGGTGTTTACAATCATGAGGCACCAGGAGTATGTTCTTTTGGTTGCCTTAAACACACATGACTTGTGGGGGATGGGTAGGCAGTCGGGAGCAAGTGTTGTAGCGTTACATACAGACTAATAGATGTCTAACAGAAGACAATCCTATGTAGCTATAGCTTGGTGACTGATGAGGTAAATACATTAATTTGGTTGGGAAGCCATGGCATTAAATGTTCAGTCCATGACAACATCTCAGCGCACCGTGTACTCTGTGTCCAATTCTGTGCTTTGTCGCCATTGTGGGAGTAATGTCTCTTGCCGAAGAAGCTGTGGAAGGTATTTCGCGGGGACGCATGCCCCCGCCCCCCTTGGCCGCTGGCGCGAGGGCCCGTCGAGGCCGCTTGCGGCTTTAATTATTCTTCCGTCTTCTTCTTCTTCTTCTTCTTCTTCTTCCGTCTTCTTCTTCTTCTTTATTTTTCTCCGCTGTTGGGCCATTTTCGGGGCGCTTGCCATGGGCGAAAACGCACGAAATTTGGCACCAGTTCCGAGAATTGCCACCGCTACTCAGAACCAGAAGCCCAAACTTGGCCGGGGCTCAGGGCCTCCATAGCGCCCCCTAAGTCGTTGTGATTTTGGCCTCCCGCATTAAGGTGCCTGGTTGCCATATAGTTTGTAGTGGTGGCATGCAATTTGGTACGCATATGTATCTCACTAAGCTGGACAAAAATGTAATGCCAATGCATTAGCCACGCCCAACAGGAAGTGAGGTAATTTCACTTTTGTGCGAAATGCATGGCCACGAAGACGGCGCAACTCCTCCTAGACCGTTCATAGGAATGTCACCAAAATTGATACACATCATCTACAGACATGGCTGACAAAAGTTACTAAATACGTTTCACGTAGGATTAACCGTTCAGAAGTTATACGTCAATCAATTTTCGATGCAAAATTTTACATGCTTAAAAATTCATAACAAATCTTCTGATTGCTCACCAGTGCTCATACTTCACACGCAAATCACGCATTGGGCTTCTGACATGTTACCCAATTTCTGTGATATTTCGCCACTGGGGGCGCTATTTTTGGGCAAAAATTCCAATCTTTCCTCAATTTTGGTCAAACTTCACGGCCACCCTCTTACTACCCCCCATGTCATGTATACCACGTTTTGGAAATTTTCGTCCATGGGGGGTGCTGTTTTTGGCCGACGCATTTGCTCCAAAACGGGTTTTTGGTAAATAATTCCATAATGCTTTTCCTTCACACCACTTCCTTGTGATAGTACGTTGCTGTTGTAGACACTTATTTTTCCAACTCATAATCGCTCATGTACAGCATAGCGCCACCTACTGACATGGGAAAAACCAAAAAATTTATTCTTCATAAATCTATATCTCATCTTCTATTTACTCAATTGTCATCAAACTTCATACGCAAACTCTTCATAGCTCACCTGACGTCTACGCCAAATTTTGTGCACTTTCGCCCCTGGGGGTGCTGGTTATGGCAAAAATGATATTGCAGCTTCTGATTTGTCAAACTTGCCAAGCAAACTCTTTACAAGACCCTTATTGGGGCTCTTGCCATGGTCGACAACGCACGAAATTTGGCTCCTTTTTCTTAGACTGCCACCGCTACTGAGAACCAGAAGCCCAGATCCAGGCAGGCCTCAGGGCCTCTATAGCGCCCCCTAACTCGTTGTGATTTTGGCCTCCCGCTTTAAGGTGCCTGGTTGCCATGTAGTTTGTAGTAGTGGCATGCCATTTGGTACGCAAATGTATCTCACTAAGCCGGACAAAAATGTAATGCCAATGCATTAGCCACGCCCAACAGGAAGTGAGGTAATTTCACTTTTGTGCGAAATGCATGGCCACGAAGACGGCGCAACTCCTCCTAGACCCTTCATAGGAATGTCACCAAAATTGATACACATCATCTACAGACATGGCTGACAAAAGTTACTAAATAGGTTTCACGTAGCATAAACCATTCAGAAGTTATACGTCAATCAATTTTCAATGCAACATTTTACATGCTTAAAAATTCATAACAAATCTTCTACTTGCTCAAAACTGCTCATACTTCACACGCAGATCACTCATTGGGCTTCTGACATGTTACCCACTTTCTGTGATATTTCGCCACTGGGGGCGCTATTTTTGGGCAAAAATTCCAGTCTTTCCTCAAATTTGGTCAAACTTCACGGCCACCCTCTTCCTACCTCCCATGTCATGTATACCACATTTTGGGAATTTTCGTCCATGGGGGGCGCTGTTTTTGGCCGACGCAATTGCTCCATAACGGGTTTTTGGTAAATAATTCCATAATGCTTTTCCTTCACACCACTACCTTGTAATAGTGCGTTGCTGTTGTAGACACTTATTTTTCCAACTCATAATCGCTCATGTACAGCATAGCGCCACCTACTGACATGGGAAAAACCAAAAATATTATTCTTCAAAAATCTATATCTCATCTTCTATTTACTCAATTGTCATCAAACTTCATACGCAAACTCTTCATAGCTCACCTGACATGTACGCCTAATTTTGTGCACTTTCGCCCCTGGTGGTGCTGGTTATGGCAAAAATGATATTGCAGCTTCTGATTTGTCAAACTTGGCAAGCAAACTCTTTACAAGACCCCTATTAGTGCGCTATTATTATTAGGGCCCGAGCACCGTACAGTGCGAGACCCTATCGTTGCCATGTGTCCAATTCTGTTCTTTGTCGCCATTGCGGGAGTATTGTCTCTTGCCGAAGAAGCTGTGGAAGGTATTTCGCGGGGACGCATGCCCCCGCCCCCCTTGGCCGCTGGCGCGAGGGCCCGTCGAGGCCGCTTGCGGCTTTAATTATTATTATTATTATTATTATATGTACACACACTCTTCTCATATCAGCATTCTCGAAGGCCAACACTAGTTTACCTGCGAGTTAGCGCTGTCAGCACGGCAGTGCAGTCACCTTCCAGCCGGTGTAGCGTTCATCAGTAGCGTTAGCGAATGCTAATAAAGCAGTGCTATCGAGAGCGAGTATCACAGGCTAATGACCGAGAAACTAAGATTTCTGTCTCCAGACTCTTCTTCTACGCTGCACGCTCACTACAGTATTTTTCACTCAGGCTTAAGTCTTCATTTCCCCCTATAATTTACTTATGGCCCTTTTCCACTACCCTTTTTCAGCTCACTTCAGCTCGCTTCAGCTCACTTCAGCCCGACACGGCTCGCGTTTCGACTACCGAAAACCAGCACGACTCAGCTCGTTTCAGCCCTGCTTAGCCCCTAAAACTCGCACCGTTTTGGGGTAGGGCTGAAGCGAGCCAAACCGTGCTGACTGAGGCTGGGGGCGTGAGCAGACACTCCCCTGTGCACTGATTGGTGAGGAGGCGTGTCCTCACATGCCCACACACGCCCCGCGAGCGCGCTGGGATCTGTAAACACCGCAAACCCGGAAGAAGAAGAATTACGAATTACGAGAATTTCTGAAGCCTTATGCGCCTCGCCTCATCTATACGCTCTTGCCAGTATCTGTTGGCGTTGTCAAGCCACAGCACCAAGACCAGCAACACTAACGACTCCATGTCCTCCATGTTTATTGTTTACTATTCGGGTCGTGAGACTACCGCTTAAAAGCTCACTGAATCAGTGACATACAGAGCATCGTGGACGAGTTCGCGGAGCGCAAGGCTCGCCGTATGCCCTTCAAATAATGCGCGCAGTAGGCTATTGATGTTTTATTATGAGCCATGTACAGTATGTCGCCGAATGTTTTTTTGTTTCTGAGTTACATGTTCGTTTGAAGGACTTAATGTACAAAATAACATAGTTGCACCCCGTAGTGTTGAAATTGGTAAACACAGTGCATTCAGTGAGGTTTGCACCGCCCTCCTTTTATTTCTGACTCTTCCTGTCACTGTTGCAACCTCTGAGCGCTCATTCGTATGCCCTTCAAATAATGTGCGCAGTATAGGCTATTGATGTTTTATTATGAGCCATGTACAGTATCCTAATGTTTTTTGTTTCTGAGTTACATGTTCGTTTGAAGGACTTGATGTACTAAATAACATAGTTGCACCCGGTAGTGTTGAAATTGGTAAACACCGCAGTTGCGGACATTTTGTAGCCTAAAATGATGTTATGATAAGCTTTAATAAAGGGTCCGGTCATTTGCCCCGCCCCCGGCCCGGCTCTGACTTGTCCCGCCACTGTCACTGATGTCACTGTTTGCGCTGCTTAACGACATCACATGACGTCCACCCACTTTCGCTAACTCCACCCAATGTGTCCACCCACTTCCAGCCAGCACGGTTCAGCGCGGTTGTAGTCGAAATGCAACTCCAACAGCCCCGCTCAGCCCGACTCAGCTCGACTCGGCACGGCACGGCACGGCTCAGCCGCGTTTGTAGTGGAAAAGCGGCATTAGTTACTTGTAAAATCAACATCGAGAGCTACACACCACGGAGCAACCTGGCAGCCAGCATTCTTTCAAAATCTTCCATGTTTAACAAAGTAAACCTGGTGGCCATGTCTGTTTACAAATTGTCAGTCACTCGCTAGCGCGGAAGTTTTCCATCTCCGATGTGTCTCTCTTCCAGTTTTTCAATGTCTGTTGGTATGTTTTTCTCTTGTAAATATGTGTGAAGAATATAATGAAGTTTGGTAGCCTTTCGGGTGTTCAGCACGTCTTTCTCTTTCCTGGCGAACAAAGAAATGATTGTGCGCATACGCAGCAGAAAAGTTTCTCATTGGATATTCGTGTGACGTCATGTTGTGTTGACAACATGCAATATCGTAGCAATATTGCACACTCGTTCTCCATTGGGTAGAGTGATGTAAGACACGTTGGATAAGCGATATGCTAACAATACTGCATGCTATGAAACCCGAAGGGAATAGAACACGTTTTTATTCCATCGAAAAAGTGTCCTGTACGTAGGGCACTTCAACCATTCCTGCTGTTCTAGGGAATTGAAACAGCAACCTTTTGGTCCCAAAGCTGCTTCTCTAACCATTAGGCCATGGCGTCCCGCGACGGAACATAACTGGCCATAAGAGGGATGACATCATCAAAGTGACCCTAGCCAATCACAGGCCTTATTTAGCATTGTCTGTGAGCTCATATATACAGAAGAGGGCAGATAGCACTTTTCTCCTGTATTCTGATACCGCTGTCTTCATGTGGCGTTACTAAAGATGCTAGCAGCACATAGCCACAGACCTGCAAGGCAGCAAGAGGACGAACTACAAAGCGCAGGAATGTAGTAGAGTGCTGCGAGTGATGGCTAGCAATGGTAGCGATGGAAGGCCGACTTGACGCTAGCAAGAAGCAAGGAGTTTGGTAGTGTTCTACAAGAAAAGAGCGCCACACATAAAGACATGAACTTCAACATGACCTAAAAGAGAACTGCTGGATTTTTACTTCTGACATTTTTACTTGATCTTACTTTACTAACAATCTCTTGTTCTCCAGGAGAGACGGCAGAGGACCAGGGAGCAAAACGGCAGTCCAGAAGCACGGCACAATTCGCCACCAATGTCATCATACAGCCGTCAAAGGTGAGTCGGGTACGTTTGTAAGTTCAACGGCAATGAATTGCTGTGATAACTAAATATTTCCCGCTCGTGAAATATTTATTAATCCATTGGACCCTAGCTTCTTTTGAGCTTTTATCATCGTCTCTAAACAATATTGTACCATACAAGCCATATGTCACTTTTTTCAGGACATCTCAAGCTCAAATGTTGAATAAATGTATTTAACGAAAGTGTGAAATCTTTAAATTAGTTTTTCATGGGTGTTTTTTTTTCTGTAAATCAAAATGTCTTGATTTCAGTAATGATCTCTTTTAAGGACTGGTTTAATATAGGACTACAATATCTAAAAATCTCTCATTTAATTTGATTTCTTTCTCCATGCAAAATTCATGAAGGGTTTAAAATGTTTCGTGTTCATAATGTTCCGAGGGTTTCTAGATTGTTGCAGATGAAAAGGATCAGGTATTTGTCCAAGCCCAATTCCAAAAAAAAGTTGGGATGCTGTGTAAACTGTAAATAAAAACACAATGCGATAATTTGCAAATCATGGAAACCCTGTATTTAATTGAAAATAGTACAAAGGCAACAAATCAAATGTTGAAACTGAGAAATGTTATTGTTTTTTGAAAAACATATGCTCATTTTGAATTTGACATCAGCAACACGTTTCAAAACGGGCACGTTTACCACTGTTGCATCACCTCTACTTTTAACAACACTCTGTAAACGTTTGGGAACTGAGGAGACTGTAGTTTTGTACAGTCTTTCAAAACTGTAGTTTTGAAAGAGAAATGTTGTCCCATTCTTGCCTGATATACAGTTTCAGTTGCTCAACAGTTCGGGTCTTCTTTGTCGTATTTTGCTTCATAATGCACCAAATGTTTTAAATAGGAGACAGGTCTGGACTGCAGGCAGGCCAGTTTAGCACCTGGACTCTCTTACTACAGAGCCATGCAGTTTTAATATGTGCAGAAACCTTTTTTTTTTTTTTTTTTTTAAACAGAGTGTTGTTTGTAAAAGTAACCAATTACTCTTCCTGGTAACTTGACCAACCCTGTTGATAAATAATTAACCCCTATGTATCTGGATGGATGTTAATAAGTATCTAATTAGTCATGATGAACAAATCTTACTGATAAGGTTTCGAAATGGTTATAAAAAAGGGAGATTGAAACTGTAAAATACAGACGAGATCCTGTAGTACTACTAGACCTAGCAGGCATACTCAACAATAATACCCAGCTAACAAAGTGTTTATAATTTTAAGTTTCGTAGCCCCTAGTATTGCTATTATGCTAATATAAAAAAAATTATCAATTTGCTAATTTCGCCCACTCGTAACGTCCATCAGGATCTTTTAATTCAGTGGTAAATGGAAACGGTTTGAATGGCGAGATGCACATGCACTGTAGCGTTCCTTTGTGTCATTCATGAATGGAACAAAATTCCTTCTTTCAAACATTCGGAAGACCTGGGCCATTGTTCAGCCTTGTACTGAACCCGGTATAATGCCTTAAGGTAGCTTTTCACAAATAAAAATAGCTTTAATGGCTATAAATAATCTGTTCTCAACACGCGACTGAACGCTTTTGTTGACGAAGAGGCAAAGCCCTGACCTCTGACCTGAATATATTATCGGAGCGCCGTGCATGAGCACTGTTAATGCTGAATAAACTTATTCACCAAGCAGGATACAGCGTTCCTCTGGAAGCCACATATTTCATCTGATGAGATTATTTAAAAAACAGGAAAAGAGAAATGAGTTCAGTCTGTAGAACTGGTCGTAACAGCTCAGGTCTGTACACACGCTTGATAAAGTGCACTCTGAAAGTTAAGCGAGAGAAAGGGCTGTGTTGGTTCTGCTGTGTGGGCAGCAGGTGCCCAGTTACAGACCTGAAATCAGCAGGAGTCACATGGCACCTTTTTCACCGCTCCATGCCAAAGGCCATATGGCTGATGTAAAACAGCCAGTCACACGCTTTGTGCTTTTATACTGCAGGGGGTTTTGTCTGGATTGTGCAAATTATAAGGTTTTAATGGCAGCCAAGATGCTGCAGAGCAGGTGTGTGTGTGTGTGTGGTTGCTTGGCAGCATGGCACTAACCAGAACAGATTGTATGTGCCACATAAAGGCAAGTAAGAGGAAAAATAATCAGAGCTGCATTTCTTTTCTTTACCTACGTCAAATGATCAGCTCACCCTCTTAGTCTGAGAGCAGTTAAATCCTTCAGGGTGACTTTTATTTCAAACATTGAATCCTCTGCTGATTATTATTATTATTATTATTATTATTAGCTCATCCGTCCGACAGGTGATGAGTTTATACTCTCGTGTTGTCCGGCGTCGTCCACATTTTACAAAAATCGCTTCTTCTCTCTCAATTCTTCATCGATTTTTATTCTTTTTGGCAGGAAGGTCGGTCTGCCTGGGGTGCATGTACTATAGCTTCTAGCCAAATTTGCATAATTACAATTAATAATGAAGATATGGAGTAATTAATCAATCAATCCCTAACGAGCAGTTTCCACACAAATCGCTTCTTCTCCCTGAATTCTTCACCGATTTTGATTCTTTCTGGCATGAAGGTAGGGGGACCTAGGGTGCATAGAACTTCTACCCAGATTTGCTTCATTCCAATTATTAATGAAGTTATGGACTAATTAAGCCTTAATTAGCAGTTCAACAAAAATCGCTTCTTCTCGGTCGCCGTTTTGGATTCTTTCTGGCGAATAGGTCGGTATTCCTAGGGCGGATATAGCTTCTCTATATAGCTTGTATATAGCTTGCAACATTTATTGCACACTTTAGATCGTTCCTTCTGGACTAGACGGGGCTGGAGTGAGCTACGCCGTCATTGACGGTCTCGTTGTTTATTATTATTCTTGTTATTGCAACATTCTACATTTTATGAAGCTGCTTTTAATTTGCCTACTTTTTTAAAGCATGTCGAACTACACCTTATGTATGTGCAATATGCTTCATACTGTTGGTCAGAAATTTACACACGCCCTCATGTAATGGTCATGAATGTCATGCTAATATTTGGGCTTTGACTGATTCCTTTGAACTATTCTTCTTCTGTGGCAGAATGATTGTACAACATGCATCTTTAATAGAGAAAACTTATTTTGAGCCGTCTGAAATCAACACAGGGTCAAAGTTATACGTACAGGGTCAAAAATGGACATGCGCCAAATTTCCAAAATGTCTTAACTTGTCAAGACCAAGGCCTCTTAAATTCCTGTTAGTGATGATTGACTCCAGCTGGTAGCTTCTCTGTGCACAACATAAAAAGGGTTTGTTTGACAGCCCACATTGGATTGACCAACACAGTACAATGGGAAAGTCCAAGGCGCTCAGTGCAGATCTGAGAAAAAGGATCATAGATTTACGCAACACAGGAATGTCTGTTGGAGCCATTTCCAAACAACTGCAGATCTGAAGATCATCAGTTTGAGCAATTGTATGTAAATAAGTTATTGGGAGGTGAAGCCACTTTGCTGGAAAAAGACCCAAACTGTCCTCAGCTGAGAGGAAATGAGTTTGAATGGTCAGGAACAACATGCGCACTGCCATGAACTGGAAGCTGCCAGAACACCATCTACAGTCAAGTGAGTTTTACATCACCATGGACTGAGAAAGAAGCCCTTCTCCAAAATCAACATTTCAAGCTGACCACATGGACAAAGAAAAAAGTCTTCTGGAGGAAAGTTTAATGTTCAGATGAGACAAAGATTGAGTTATTTGGCCACAATAACAAGAGGTACAGAAGAACACTTTACCAGCTGTGAAGCATGGTGGTGGTAGCATCATGCTCCGGGGCTGTTTTTCTGCCAGTAGAACTTGTGCATTGCACAAAGTAGATGGAATAAAGAAGGAGGAAGACTACCTCAGGATTCTTCAGCATAACCTCAAACCATCAGAAACTTGGACACAACTGGGTGTTCTAACAGGACAATGACCCCAAACACATCACAGCTGGTTGTGGAGGATAAATTCATTCAATCACATTATACTTTAGTAATAATAACCATTTTATTGTTTTATAATTTTTTTTGAACACAATTGGCAGTTTTCTCAAAGGGGGGAAAAAAAAAAACTATCACAGAACCTTCGGTTATGTCCAGGAGTGTTACGGCCATGTTCGCTTGATATGTTGATCCTCCAAGACCAAGAACTCGTCTAATTCCACTTAAGTTAATAAAACATTGGAATGGTGGGGGGGAAAGGGAACCGGATGAGGGAATGTTTAATAAAATATTGGAACAGAGCCAATAACTGGCTGACTGCCCAGCAAGATTTAACATCTCGAGAGCACAAAAATGAACAGATTCACCGGATAAGATTTGTTTTATGGACAGTCTTTATTAACCTCTCTGTTATTGCTCGAGCAGTGTGTACAGTAATGTGCAGCAGACTTAAGTAGAAATTGTAAAACATGCCTATCATAAGTTTATGAATTTCAAAACACTGTTGAACAGTAAATAGTTTAAAAAAAAAAAACAAATTTTAAGGAATTAAATAAAATTGTAGTTGAACATATGTTCCTATCTCTGCAGGGAAAGTCCCAAGTATTTTTATATTTTTATTAAAAATGTGGTGTATTATTCATTCTTATCGAAATACAGATGTTCTTCAAGAACATTTAATTTGAAAAAAGACATGTTGGATAATATTTATATTAAAATTATTTTTAAAAGTGTTTAAAAGGAATCTGGCAAATTTCTGTGGTGTAAGAGGAATAAAACACTTTGGGTCGTGGGTTTGCGGCAGGTTGTCACCCTTTTCTTCCCATTGCTTGACGCAGAGATGCCAACATGCACGATTTGGGCGTAGCAGCTATGGATTTGAAGCACAATTACGGTGCTGCGCGTAGACCTGCAAATAATACATTTTTCAACCGGTTTTACCCGTGTATCGATCAGATCGACATATTTTCGCCATTCGGACTGTTCCACGTGTCGTTTACACCGATTCGGATAATTCTAGGAATTTTCATATCTATGTTAGCCGCGCTGTGATTGGCCGAAAGGTGACCCAATTCATGCTCTCGGCCAATTGCAGTGCTCAGAAACGTGCAGTAGTGATGCGTAGTCGTGTTCCTGGAAGCAAACGGTCTTCGTGGGTCGTGTTCCAGAATGAAAACTTTCGTTTTCTCTCACAAATTAGTGTCAGGTGTGAAGTGAAGTGAAGACAGACCATGGATTGTGAATGATGGCGTCTCCGCCTAAAAAGAGGAGGCTATGGCTACGTTCACACTGCAGGCTGAAGTGACTCAAATCCGATCTTTTCGCCCATATGTGACCTGTATCCGATCTTTTATTGACAATATGAACGACACCGATCCGATTTTTTCAAATCCGACCCAGGCCGTTTGGATATGTGGTCCTAATTCCGATTCCTATCCGCTCTTTTCATATGCGACTTCAGTCTGAACCGCCAGGTCGCATTCATCCGACTTTCACGTCATCAACAAGCCACAAACGTCACTATTCTGCGCTGAAGTAGGCGGCGGGTCTCTCAAAAAAAGTTACAACAACATGGCGCATGACATCAATGCGAGGGACGCTTCGGGCTGTGAAGGTTCTGAATCTTCTCAATGGAAGGACGCAGAGGTTAGGGAGCTGATTTCCATTTGGGGGGATGCAGCTATTCAAGCTAGATTGGATGGGTCATACCGCAACCGGGCGGTTTTACTTCCGTAAACACTGGCCATGCTCACTGCGTGTGACGTCGTCGTATCCTGCAATGCGCATGCGGAACACTTTTAGGTCGCTTTTCGTTCATACTGAGGATCACATACAAGTCGCATATATTTGTTAATGTGAACGACCTCACAAAAAAATCGGATTTCACAAAAAAATCGGAATTGAGCATTAAGCCTTGCAGTGTGAACGTAGCGTATGTGAAGAGCAATTTCTAGCTGAATACGCGGCTGTGTATTGTACAGTCGAAACTGGATAATCACCATGCCGACTGTACTCTGCGTAGATGCGAATTCAGAGGGCGACATGGGGGAGCGACGTGTACCGCCATCCAAAAACCACCAAGCACAATTCTGACAAATCAGCTGTCGAGACAACAAAAACAGTGACTGGTTTCTTCTCCAGAGGGCTCTATGCAACAAATTATCTCAGTAACTTCTTCAGCATGCTCAGTTTAATTAAATGTTGTATGGATGGGCATCTTTCAGTATTGACTTAATAAAGTCAAGTCCAGTATTAGACTGGTGCCCAGTTCAGGAAGTAAATACAGTATTCATTTTGTTGTTCTTGAAAGACCTATACATAAATCTTTTGTCTTTATATCCCCCTGCAAACAAAGTTTGGGGGGGCTGTCTGTGTGTGTGTCTTGTAAGCGCAACTCCTTCTAAACGGTTTGATGGATTTTGATGAAACTTTACACAGTTGCGGTATATCACCTGAAGATGTGCATGAAGCAAAATAATCCCAAACCAAGGTCTTAAAGTGCGTATCACGGGTAAATTCAGGAGCAAGATCAATGTAATTCTCCTATTTTATATTAAACTTTGGTCAAATATCTGTCACATTCTACATTCTCTGCAATTTTTTTAACCTTGCGCAATACCAGAAAAATTCAGAAAAAATCAAGCCATTTGAGGCGAATTGGTCCGCCTCTGAAAAAACTCTGCATTTGGATTTCCCGGGAAGCACTGATTTTCGTGACGTCGCGTGCAGGACGCCTCCTTCTGAATCCTACGTCAGCGCTGGTTTGTTTATGAGAAAACGACCTGGTGGTTTTCTGCACATTTCTTCAACGTTATCACGTAATTATTAAAATGGTTAACAGATGTATCGTAGGAGGGTGTAGCAACACCAATCATGATGGGATTAGTACTCATCGTTTTCCAAAAGACCGGACAATGAGAGAGAAATGGGAGCGCTTGGTCTACACAGGCTGTGCACTGAAACCGTGCAAAGCTCGCGCAGCCTGCTGGCGCTTCCGCAGGTGACGTCACGAATCTGGCTCCAGACTCCCTTGGGATTTTTCCAGATGCGTTATGTTATTTTATTTTTTTCTGCTGTAGACAGATGGCCTTGTGCAAAATTACCCTTCTGGATGAGTGTGTAAAGGGACATACTTTCATATTAAAAAAAAAAAATGAAATTGGTCCAGGATATGTACTTTAAAGATGCCCCCCCCCACCTTGACAAAACATTTTTGTTTACCATGAACAAGTTTCTGGCAGAATTCTGGTTGGATATTTTATGACTCTTCATGGTAGAGTTCAATTAAATTTATTTTTTTTTTCTTGGCATGGACTCCACTCATAAATGCTGTCCATATATTTTCAATAGGGTTGAAGTCAGGACTTGTTTTAAGCTTAATGTTAGCCTGCTTTATCCTCCACAACCAGCTCTGATGCGTGCTTGGGTTCATTGTCCTGTTGTAACTCCCAAGTCGTGTTCAAGTTTCTGATAGTTTATGCTGAAGAATTCTGAGGTAGTCCTCCTCCTTCATCATTCAATCCACTTTGTGCAATGAGCCAGTTCCAATGGCAGCAAACCAGCCCCAGAGCATGATGAGCCTATCACCACCACCAGCTGGTAGAGTGTCCCTCTGTACATGGTGGTCATTGTGGCCAAACAACTCAATCTTTGTCTCATCTGACCATACAGCTTTCCTCCAGAAGGCTTTTTTCTTTGTCCCTGTGGTCAGCTTCAAACTTTAGTTAAGCTTGAAGGTGTCAGTTTTGGAGCAGAGGGATATTTCTTGGAGAGCAGCCTCTTAGTCCATGGTGATCTGAACTGTAGACAGTGATCCATCAGCTTCCAGTTCATGGCAGGGCTGTGCCATGGTGGTTCCTGGGTTGTTCCTGGCCATCCAAACCAATTTCCTTTCAGCTGAGGGTGACAGTTTGGGTTTTCTTGAAGCAGAGTGACTTGGCAAAGTGACTCCACCTCACAATAACTTGCATACAATTGTTTGAACTGATCTGGGGAGCTGCAGTTATTTAGAAATGGCTCGAACAGACATTCCAGAATTGCGTATATCTGCGATCCTCTTTCTCAGATCTGCACTGAGCTCCTTGGACTTTCCGATTTTACTGTGTATTGGTCAATCCAAATGAGTGCTGTAAACAAACCCTTTTTATGAAGGCACAGAGAAGCTACCAGCTGGAGTCAATCATGATCACTAACAGGAAATTAAGAGACCTCGGCCTTGGCAAGATGAGAGACATTTTGGAAGTTTCAGCACCTCTGAATTAATAATCCAAGTGAGCATATGTATAATTTTGACCCTGTGTTGATTTCAGGAAACCCAAAGAAAATTAAAACTTGTGCACCAAATTCTAGTGTGGGGTTTGTTTGTTTTTTGTTAAAGCTGTATGCTGTAAAATCATTCTGCCACAGAAAAAGAACAGTTCAGAGAAATTACTGAAAGCCCAAATATTGCCATGACATTCATATCCAAGATGACATTCATGTCACTGTATGTAAACAAGCTCAGTTATCTGAACATCCTCTTCGTTAGCCAAATGTTTTCTCCAGAGAGTTTGGATAATTGAGCTTATACTGTACAGCAAACCCTGCATTTATTTTCCTCAAAATGTAGCTCAACGTGGCTTTGATTGCTTCCCTGAAATTTGGTTTTGGGGGGCCTCGGTGGCCCCCAGACCCCACAGCCTAATAAGAAGCCTTACTTCGCTTGGAGATGCTACTCTTTTTTTCATTTGTCAATGTTGGCATCTTTGACGCACATCTGGGGGGGGGGATTGCTGTTTAGCCATCTACAGTTGTGCTCATAAGTTTACATACCCTGGCAGAATCTATGATTCTTTGACCATTTTTCAGAGAATATGAATGATAACACAAAAACATCTTTTCCACTCATGCTTAGTGGTTGGGTGAAACCATTTATTGTCAAACGACTGTGTTTTCTCTTTTTAAATCATAACGACAACAGAAACTACCCAAATGACCCTGATCAAAAGTTCACATACCCTGGTGATTTTGGCCTGATAACATGCACAGAAGTTGACACAAATGGGCTTGAATGGCTACTAAAGGTAACGTCCTCACCTGTGATCTGTTTGCTTGTAATCAGTGTGTGTGCATAAAAGCTGAGTGTGTTTCTGGGATCCAGACAGACTCCTGCATCTTTCATCCAGCCACTGACGTTTCTGGATTCTGAGTCATGGGGAAAGCAAAAGAATTGTCAATGGATCTACGGGAAAAGGTAGTTGAACTGTATAAAACAGGAAAGGGATACAAAAAGATATCCAAGGAATTGATGATGCCAGTCAGCAGTGTTCAAACTGTGATTAACAAATGGAAAATCAGGGGCTCTGTTAAAACCAAGCAAATGCCACAAAGTATCTCGCCTACAATACGCCAAACAGCACAGAGACGAGCCTCAAAACTTCTGGAACAAGGTCATTTGGAGTGATGAGACCAAAATTGAACTTTTTGGCCACAACCATAAACGTTACATTTGGAGAGGCGTCAACAAGGCCTATGATGAAAGGAACACCATTCCTACTGTAAAGCACGGAGGTGGATCGCTGATGTTTTGGGGATGTGAGAGCTACAAAGGCACAGGAAACTTGCTCAAAGTTGAAGGAAAGATGAATGCAGGACGTTATCAGCAAATACTGCAGGCAAATTTGCACTCACCAGCCCGGAAGCTGCGCATGGGACATACTTGGACGTTCCAACATGACCACGATCCAAAACACAAGGCCAAGTCGACCTGTCATTGGCTACAGCAGAACAAAGTGAAGGTTCTGGAGTGGCCATCTCAGTCTCCTAACCTCAATATCATTGAGCCACTCTGGGGAGATCTCAAGCGCGCAGTTCATGCAAGACAGCCCAGGAATTTACAGGAACTGGAGGCTTTTTGCCAAGAAGAATGGGCAGCTTTACCATCTGAGAAAATAAAGAGCCTCATCCACAACTACCACAAAAGACTTCAGGCTGTCATTGATGTTAGAGGGGGCAATACACGGTATTAAGAACTGGGGTATGTAAACTTTTGATCAGGGTCATTTGGATGTTTTTTGTTGTCATTATGATTTAAAAATAGAAAACACAGTTTATCAATAAATGGCTTCACCCAACCCAGGGGCGTAGGCAGAAATTTGTAATACTGTGGACTTCTATGAAATAGAGTGGACCCCATTGTAAGCGGGGGGTCTGGGGGTCCTCCCCCAGAAGAAAATTGTATTTCTTAGATGCAATTTCCTGCATTCTAACCAATTTTAGGGTGAATATATTAGCAAATCCCATCTGATTCACAGCCCTCTGATTAATGGCAAGATTAAGAATTGTGTCAAGTTTCAGCTCAGAGCAGGTCAGATCTTTTGTTTTGAAATACAGGACGATTCCGTATTGTAAGGGACAGTTGACAACCCTACCCTTTCACCCCCCTATTTTGCTTACTTTAAAAAAAAACAAACAAACCTACATTATAGACAACAGGTCTTTCTTCGCTATTGTTTTGTAACGGCATTATCATCATTGTCCACATCTGTTTCTTCTGATTTCGATCTTTTTGGCTTATTAAAGAAAGAGGACAGCGATGTCTGTTTAGACATTTTCTGTTTAAGTTAGCGCAGCTAAACTAGCATTCTAGGTCAGCGATGACTTCCGTTTTTTGGCATAGCAACGGATGTTTGCTTCTTGCCGCTTATCAAAAACGCGGACATTAGCCAATCAAAATGATTATATAGAAAAAAAACACTGACAAAAATATAATTTCTGTAAATAGTTGTAACATTATACTTAATTCAAAGTGTTTTGTTTCGTGTTACATTATTGTTATCCTGCTGTTCATTGAATTTCACGTTAAAAACACCTCCTCTATGGTGGGCAAGCCAGCTGTCAATCAAGTTGGACACCTCCGATAGGGTGGGCCAGCCGTCAATCATAGTGGCACCGGCCCACTGTTGCCCTTATGTGCTTACGCCACTGACCCAACCACTAACCATGAGTGGGGAAAAAAGTTTGTGTTATCATTCATATTCTCTGAAAAAAGGCCAAGAAAGCAAAAATTCCACCAGGGTATGTAAACTTATGAGCACAACTGTATATACGCTAGTGTTTTGTGGTAAAAATAATTTTTTCACACTTTGCCTGTTTTTTGTTAACGTCGTTAGCAACTCTCTTCCAGTTTTTGAACGATCTTAAAGTCTTCTGTGAGCATTCAAAAGCCAACATGGACCGCTATGTTAAACACTATCAAAGTTGTTGGATCTTCACCTCCTTGTTTCCCTTGAAGATGCTTTCCCCATTCATAACATTTTCACATCTCACTCTCTTTTTTTGATCTTTTTTCAGTCCTCCAATCCAGCGCCAACCAAAACCCAAGAAGCCATCTGGTCCGCTCCGGCACCCCCTACCTCGGAACCCTCTGCACAACCGGAGAACACGGATGGTGTCCCAGGTCACACGGAGCTTCTCGGAGACATCCCGTTCACCCTTGCGCCCCACATCCTCGCCGTGCAGACCGGCCTGCCTCAGCTTCCCGACTTCACCCTGTCCCGAGACATCAACGAGATCCTGACCAACTTCTGCTACGACTTCACGCTGGAGAACTCGGTGCTGTGCAACCTGTGACCTCCGACCCTTGACCCTGATCAGCCCCAAAACATCAGAGTTTACATGGCAGGTATAGAAGATCGCCAAGTGGTAACGGAGTCGCTGGTGTATTTCTCAGGATGTTTTGTAGCACGAAGTCTGGAGTGAAATTGTTCTTTCAAGAATTCAATGAAATGATATCAGAATCTATATTTGTTTGCATTTCTGTCATTTGTAGCAACACTGTAGGATTTTTAACTTTATGGATTTCAACACATGATACTGTAACGTGCTTGTTCTGCTCGATATAACTTTTCCATGCCTTCGTGTCAAATTTTTTTTCTTCTCTTCTTTCCAGCTCACAGAACTTTGCACATCTTGAACCTTTTCTTTAATGGTCCTAATCTCAGATATCCAGGGAAAGAAATTCTTAATCCTGTTAAATGAATTTGAACTGTTGATGTCTGTGGAAAGAAAATCCACATATTAAGGACTTAAAAACATATTTAATGTCCAGGTTTTAATTTAAAACATGCTGTATTTATTTTCTTTATACAGGTTTTGGCCAGATGGTTGCTGTGAGACTGTTTTAGCCGGCTGTAGCAGGTTTTGCTAATGCAGTTTTGAATTTTTACGAGGGTTCCCCCCCCCCTCCTTGAGCGTTTTGTAATTTCCGTAGCTTTTTTTTTTGTATACGTTTAACAATGGCATTTCAGCAAACCACCTGCTGCTATTTACACGCTGCACTTGTAGAAAAGTCTCGAACGTTACATGGGTCACGATGTAATTGGTTCCTGGTTTTGGTTTGTTGTGTTTTTGTTTCTTATTTATCATCCTGTATGTGCCTTTTGCTTTGTGGTTTGAAAGAAACTTGAGTCCCTGGTACTTTTTATATTCGTCTTCCAGAATGTTTCTCTTTGTTGCATGAAGAAAGATCTTGGTTGATGTGGGTTTTTTTTGCCTTTTAAAGAAACGTTTAGGCGGCACGGTGGTGTAGTGGTTAGCGCTGTCGCCTCACAGCAAGAAGGTCCGGGTTCGAGCCCCGTGGCCGGCGAGGGCCTTTCTGTGCGGAGTTTGCATGTTCTCCCCGTGTCCGCGTGGGTTTCCTCCGGGTGCTCCAGTTTCCCCCACAGTCCAAAGACATGCAGGTTAGGTTAACTGGTGACTCTAAATTGAGCGTAGGTGTGAATGGGAGTGTGAATGGTTGTCTGTGTCTATGTGTCAGCCCTGTGATGACCTGGCGACTTGTCCAGGGTGTACCCCGCCTTTCGCCCGTAGTCAGCTGGGATAGGCTCCAGCTTGCCTGCGACCCTGTAGAACAGGATAAAGTGGCTACAGATAATGAGATGAGATGAGAAACGTTTAGCCCAAAATAATAATAAATAAATAAATAAAAAAGTTTGACAATGAATTTTCCACTTAAGCCAGTATCTAAAGTTTGCTTCTTTTGTTTGGTGAATGTAGCCAACAAGCTAAATCATCGTTACCTCAAATGACCGTTTGGCTCTGTAACACCAGCGATCATAGTTTTATTTTACAAATATTGTCATAGGAAATACGTCCAACTTCAAGTGGCTGCGTTGTTTGTTTGAGTTTATTTGCTTGTTTAAAGCTCTGAATCTGCGACATCCACTTTGTCGTGTGTGAGAGAGAGAGACTGAACAAGTCATGCAGTTTGCACAATGCTAAACTGGTACTGTAGCAAGGCTTCCTTTCCTTAGCTGTATCAGCAAAACTAAAGAAGCAAACGTTAGACACCAAATATGTCTTTGCTCATCGGCTACATTTAGGTTTAAAGGAAAATTGTACAAGTTTTTTTTTTTTTAAACCTTGGGTGAACTATACCTGTAAAAGGTTAAACTTGAAAACCCACTTTTTAATGAAAGAAATTATGATTTGCATGTTGAAATCGTATCATGTGTGCGCAATTCTGTCCATTATTTAAGCTTCTTTCTTTGAGGATTATCGGAGGGTGCCAATAATTCTGTATTTAATTGAACTTGATTTGATTAAAGATGTTTTGATATTTGAAACATTGTGGAATTGTCTTACTGTTAGACTTAAAGTTGACTGCAAAATTGAATTCTGGGTAAAATGTCATATTTTGATTGCTGTTGGAGTTTCGAGATGTTGTACTGCGACACACACCATGTATAGAGGCTTTGCAATGTCACATGACACCCCCCATAGCAACGGTAACTACGCCGCCATGACAGCAGGAGGCAGGTTAAAACAAAATGGCGGCAAGAGAGACCGAACGCGTGCTTTTTCTGACGAAATATCGGGATTCTTTAGATTCTGAAGAGCGTAAAAATTACAATTAAAACCTGGAGTTCATCAGTAATATTGATCCCTACAATGTCACGAATCCTATTTTTGGAAATGTGGCCTGATGTGGGATTCCCTGACATTGTGACCTACTTGCTGTTCTCTACAAGTCTTTACACGAAAGATCAAATCAAGGCCTACGAAAGCCTTCCAACACTAGAATTTTGCTTTATTTTCAAGTATTTCCATATCCATTAAAGTCATATCAGTTTGTGGTCCAACAGAAATGAGCTTTTACTGTGTTCCAGTGTATCGAGCTTAAGAAGATGCTGGATAATTCGTCAGACGACTCGTGGTGTTGTGCCTTGTCGGTTTCAGGAAGGTTTTCTTTGCTGCCATCTTGCACTTCGATATATATTTTTTCCCTCCAGGCACAGTCTTTTCTTTGTTGATGTCTCTTGAGAGAAGATCATTTCGAAGGCTGAGACACAGAGCTCGATGAGTGAGTGTCCCATTGCAATCGTAGGTGCCCAGTCTGGATGGGTTTCTTCATTGACGGTTGCAGGTTTTCCTGGACAAATAAAACCAAAAATTATCAATGTAGGAAGTTTGAAAAGCATAAGTCCTGAAATTAAACAAATGTATTTATTTTTAATTCTTACCTTTGTGGAAATGAAGTGAGCATACCATAGGGTTTTTGACGACTTCTCCGTTCAACACTGAGTCCCGCCGAATGTTTGCGAGGCATTTTTCCCTTCTACATTTAGGCTACATCCACACGGCAACGAGATTTTTTTTTTTTAGCAGGTAAAAAAAATATCGCGTCCACATGGGCAACGGATCAGTAAAATATCAGGTACATATGGCAACGCAACGCTTGCTGAAAACGATGCAATACACATGCCACACCTCTACGTGCGCTGTAAGACGGTCCCATCGGAGACACCAGAACAATAGAAGAAGTAGGACGCATGCGCATAAACCCCTTCTTCTGTTGTTGTTGCGAATGATGCGCGCGAGAGTGCTGCTTGTTCTAGTCATGTGGTTGTGACGTCATCGTAAACAAATCCGTTCTACTCATCCAGACGACTTCGCAATGGCGCCGTTGCCAGATTTTTCCACTCTGGAACCCGTTCTCAAAAAATATCGTTTTGGGGCACCCAAAACGCCGGTGCTGTGTGGACGCCAGGCCGAAACGATAAATTTTATCGGGTTCACCTGAATCCGTTGCCGTGTGGACAGGGCCTTAGAAATCTCTCTAGTTTTTTTCCCCCCTCTGGTAAATTAAAAAAAAAAAAATCTGATGTCTTTGTTTCGTTCAGAATGATTTACACATCCAAAAACGCAGTAAAACCTTCCCATTCTGATCAACAACTACTAACTTGGCTGAATGAAGCACTACAAGCTGCCTCCACAATGTTTTCCGCATGTCGCCATCTTGGTGTGACGCAATTCCAGAGTTATACTCATTAGTTAAAGCTCCTTACATTCGGCTGTTTCTGTAGGGCCGTGCCATTTACCTCAAGAGGGACAATCCCAAAACGGAGAAAAGCGACCCTCAGGACATCAAAACAATCACATCTCGTCCGCATGACATTGTTCTTGTGAGACAGGAAAATGCCATACACAATATATATATATATATATATATATATATATATATATCATCTCATTATCTCTAGCCGCTTTATCCTTCTACAGGGTCGCAGGCAAGCTGGAGCCTATCCCAGCTGACTACGGGCGAAAGGCGGGGTACACCCTGGACAAGTCGCCAGGTCATCACAGGGCTGACACATAGACACAGACAACCATTCACACTCACATTCACACCTACGGTCAATTTAGAGTCACCAGTTAACCTAACCTGCATGTCTTTGGACTGTGGGGGAAACCGGAGCACCCGGAGGAAACCCACGCGGCCACGGGGAGAACATGCAAACTCCGCACAGAAAGGCCCTCGCCGGCCACGGGGCTCGAACCCAGGACCTTCTTGCTGTGAGGCGACAGCGCTAACCACTACACCACCGTGCCGCCCACAATATATATATATATATATATATATATATATATTTTTTTTTTTTAAATTTCAGATGACTTTGCAGTCAGCACCTTTTAAGCGTATCATTTTCTAAAATGTGCATGCGCGTGTTTCTCCACCTCATTTCTCACTGATGCTGATAAAGATGTTCACACAAGGCCAAATTTTCTCTGCAGCCAACTGATAAAACTGATAATGACGTTGCACCATCTACATGGTTTTAAAATGAATATCCTCACTGGTTTCTCGTTACACTCTGAACACTTACAGTAATGAAAGACGTTTATTGCATAGGGCAGTAAACTAAAACATGGCTATCGAAAATTTATGTAAATTTATAGTGCTGTGGGAAAAGGTAACATTCAAAATAGCACCAGTTACGGAGTTTAAGAAACCGAGGCATACTATGAATGTCTTGTACAATATTTTAAACTCATTTCTGAATGGAAAGAGTTGAACGATTTTAATGTTATTTCCAGGGAAAAGCTGAGCTATTGTGTTTTGTTTAAAACTGTTGACTAGACTAACCTTTATAACTTGGAGGATGGATTGATGGATTTTGGTGATTTGATTAAATACATGTGCAAAGTGCAAACAATCGGCAAGTAAACAAAATAAATGTCAACACGTACATCCCGAAACCAACTGTCAATTATACTAATGTGTAAATATTTACAATTACATTGGGGAATTAAAACTACAATATTTAGCTGTGTACATTTGTTGCTACATTTCATACAGTGACAAAACCCAGTTAGTTTCACCAACTTTGTTGGAGGTGGTTATATTTTTGCCTCTGTTTGGCTGTTCCCAATGTAACTCAAAGTAGTGAACAGATTTTGATGAAATTTTGAGTAAAAGTGGACCAAGGAACAATTGAGATTTTGATGCAAATCCAGATATGTATAGTGAAGCTTGAAAGTTTGTGAACCCTTTATAATTTTCTATATTTCTGCATAAATATGACCTAAAACATCAGATTATCACACAAGTCCTAAAAGTAGATAAAGAGAACCCAGTTAAACAAATGAGACAAAAATATTATACTTGGTCATTTATTTATTGAGGAAAATGAGCCAATATTACATATCTGTGAGTGGCAAAAGTATGTGAACCTTTGCTTTCAGTATCTGGTGTGACTCCCTTGTGCAGCAATAACTGCAACTAAACGTTTCCGGTAACTGTTGATCAGTCCTGCACACCGGCTTGGAGGAATTTTAGCCCGTTCCTCCGTACAGAACAGCTTCAACTCTGGGATGTTGGTGGGTTTCCTCGCATGAACTGCTCGCTTCAGGTCCTTCCACAACATTTCGATTGGATTAAAGTCAGGACTTTGACTTGGCCATTCCAGAACATTAACTTTATTCTTCTTTAATCATTCTTTGGTAGAACGACTTGTGTGCTTAGGGTCGTTGTCTTTCTGCATGACCCACCTTCTCTTGAGACTTAGTTCATGGACAGATGTCCTGACATTTTCCTTTAGGATTCGCTGGTATAATTCAGAATTCATTGTTCCATCAATGATGGCAAGCCGTCCTGGCCCAGATGCAGCAAAACAGGCCCAAACCATGATACTACCACCACCATGTTTCACAAATGGGATAAGGTTCTTATGCTGGAATGCAGTGTTTTCCTTTCTCCAAACATAATGCTTCTTGTTTAAACCAAAAAAGTTCTATTTTGGTCTCATCCATCCACAAAACATTTTCCCAATAGCCTTCTGGCTTCTCCACGTGATCTTTAGCAAACTGCAGATGAGCAGCAATGTTCTTTTTGGAGAGCAGTGGCTTTCTCCTTGCAACCCTGCCATGCACACCATTTGTTGTTCAATGTTCTCCTGATGGTGGACTCATGAACATTAACATTAGCCAATGTGAGAGAGGCCTTCAGTTGCTTAGAAGTTACCCTGGGGTCCTTTGTGACCTCTCCGACTATTACACGCCTTGCTCTTGGAGTGATCTTTGTTGGTCGACCATTCCTGGGGAGGGTAACAATGGTCTTGAATTTCCACCATTTGCACACAATCTGTCTGACTGTGGATTGGTGGAGTCCAAACTCTTTAGAGATGGTTTTGTAACCTTTTCCAGCCTGATGAGCATCAACAACACTTTTTCTGAGGTTCTCAGAAATCTCCTTTGCTCGTGCCATGATACACTTCCACAAACATGTATTGTGAAGATCAGACTTTGATAGATCCCTGTTCTTTAAATAAAACAGGGTGCCCACTCACACCTGATTGTCATCCCATTGATTGAAAACACCTGACTCTAATTTCACCTTCAAATTAACTGCTAAGCCTAGATGTTCACATACTTTTGCAACTCACAGATATGTCATATTGGATCATTTTCCTCAATAAATAAATGACCAAGTATAATATTTTTTGTCTCATTTGTTTAACTGGGTTCTCTTTATCTACTTTTAGGACTTGTGTCAAAATCTGATGATATTTTAGGTCATATTTATGCAGAAATATAGAAAATTCTAAAGGGTTCACAAAATTTCAAGCACCACTGTATGCAGATCCCAGATTTTTTTAGCCTGTTCCCAACGTAACTCAAAAAGTAGTGAACGGATTTGGATGAAATTTGGTGGATAGCTTTAGTATTATCCAAGGTTCATATGATTTGATTTGGATGTTGATAACATGTGGCTAGGTGGAGTATACACTCTACTGATTGCCCTTGTTTCAGGATGAGTCGGCTCTTAGGTGAGAGTCGAAAGCAAATCACCTACATGAACCAAAATTTGTAGCTGTAAGCAACACCATTACTTTTGCATCAAAACACTTTTGTAACAGAGGTGATCAGTATCCATCCATCCATTCATTATCTGTAGCCACTTTATCCTGTTCTACAGGGTCTTAAGCAAGCTGGAGCCTATCCCAGCTGACTGGGTGAGAGGCGGGGTACACCCTGGACAAGTCACCAGGTCGTCGCAGGGCTGATGCATAGACAAACAACCATTCACACTCACATTCACACCTACGGTCAATTTACAGCCACCAATTAGCCAAACCTGCATGTCTTTGGACTGTAGGAGAAACCGGAGCACCTGGAAAGAAACCTATGCGGACACGGGGAGAACATGCAAACTCCACACAGAAAGGCCCTCGACGGCCACTGGGCTCGAACCCAGCAGGACCTTCTTGCTGTGAGGCGACAGTGCTAACCACTACACCACCATGCCGCCCTGATCAGTTTCCAGGATAAAGAGAAATGACTCTTCTTAATGAAGCCGGGTAACATTAATGCACGGATTCCTACACATGCTGAAATAGATTTTATAAAATGTAATGAATGAGTGAATGATGTTATTGTCACTGAGAAGCTCGGGTTATTTCTTATTCATTCATTCATTCATTCATTCATTCATTTTAAATAGCAATTTGAGAGCCGAAAGACTCGACTCTTATTACTGAGCTGAGTCAAATGATTTGACTCACTGAAAAGATCCATAATTCCCATTACTATTTGCAGCTCGACTGAAGAAAAACCCTCCTGAAGTAAAGATCCTGAAATGAACTTAACCTTTCTTTGATCATTCTAAATACCCCGCCCACTCGCTCTCTATATGGCAACGCCCCGCCCACCGGCTCTCAGCACTGTTTGTAGTTGCCGCTGTAGTTTCTGTCACTTGCAGCAACTTAGTTGCTAGAAGCAAGTCGACCCTGAGAGATTTATTTCTATGCCAGCTTTTTTTTTTTTTTTTTTTAATTTTTTTCCATCTCATCAAGCTCGCACTGGGAACTTTAGGAACTTGTAATATCATTTATAACTTCTTAGCAAATGTTGTTCTAGGCAGCAGTAAAGAAAGAGGAAACGGTCAGGTTTCAGGAGGAGAAATATGCACGTGAGCCTTCAGGGTTTTTTTAAGCTGCTTTTATTTTATTTTATTATTATTTTTTTTTACTCCTAATATTTCTCAGGGATCTTTTAATAACTACACGAGCTTCATCTCTGGAGAAAAAAAAGTTTAATGTTGCATTAACAAACAAACAAACAAACACCACAAGGTCTTCAGGTCGAGTTTTTTTTTTTTTTTTTCAGGTTTAGAGCCGATATTTATTTTATATATATTTATTTATTTCCAAGCGGAACTGAAAGTGCAGGATCCCATCATGTCATCACCTTCTTCATCATCATCTTCATCATCATGTACCTCGACTCATCAGCAGCAGAGAGCTAAAGGCAGCTCGGGATCCCCCACCGTATCATCATCATCATCATCATCAGTGGTTAACGGCGCGAGCCGGTTGCTGCAGCCAGTCCGTGCCACGGTACCGTATCAGCTGCTGCGCGGGAGCCGCCGCTCCTCTCCTTCCTCCTCTTCCTCCTCCTCCTTGTGTGCGTCAGCCGGGGGCGACGTCGCAGCACTGAGAGTTCCCGGTGCCGCCGCCGCGAGCCCGACGCGAGTAGTGACGCCGCTCGCGCGCCCGCCTGGAAACGGAAGCGGCCACGGCACCGCGGACTGCGCCTCCGCCGCCGCTCTGATCGCGCGCTCCCCGCCGCCCGACCGCAAGAATTCACCGGAGCGGCGCCCTGAGTCACCTGCCTACCGAGGTACAACCTTTCCTCTCCTCTAATTCTCTCCTCTATCCTCTCCTCCTCTATCCTTTTCTCTCCTCTATCCTTTTCTCTCCTCTTCTCCTCCTCTATCCTTTTCTCTCCTCTTCTCCTCCTCTATCCTTTTCTCTCCTCCTCTCCTCTATCCTTTTCTCTCCTCCTTTATCCTTTTCTCTCCTCCTCTCCTCCTCTATCCTTTTCTCTCCTCCTCTCCTCTATCCTTTTCTCTCCTCCTCTCCTTTTCTCTCCTCCTCTTCTCTATCCTTTTCTCTCCTCCTCTCCTCTCTCCTCTCCTCCTCTATCCTTTTCTCTCCTCCTCTATCTTCTTCTCTCCTCCTCTCCTCTATCCTTTTCTCTCCTCCTCTCTCCTTTTCTCTCCTCCTCTATCCTTTTCTCTCCTCCTCTCGTCCTCTATCCTTTTCTCTCCTCCTCTATCCTCCTCTCGTCCTCTATCCTTTTCTCTCCTCCTCTCTCCTCCTCTTCTCCTCTATCCCCTTCTCTCCTCCTCTATCCTCTCCTCCTCTCCTCTATCCTCTTCTCTTCCAACCTCTCCTCTCTTCTCCTCTCTTCCAACCTCTGCTCTCCTCTTCTCTTCTCTTCTCTTCTCTTCTCTTCTCTTCTCTTCCAACCTGTCCTCTCTTCTCCTCTCCTCTCATTTCCGTCACGACTGATTGCTCCGGTTAGTGTTCTATTATTATTATTATTATTATTATTATTATTATAGTGTTTATGCGCCTTATGCATCACACATTTCATTTCCTACATGGAATCCCACTGTGTGCAAAACAGCATTGCTGTGTTTATAATAGCTATAAGGATTATGTGTTTGTTTGTTTGTTTGTTTGTGTTTTGTTCCCCACACACACACAGCGCGCGCACAGCAGACGCAGCTATGAAGCTTGAACGCTCGCGCATCACCATTATTATTATTATTATTATTATTATTAATACTATTATTATGACGCGTGAGCTCAGAGAGAGAGAGAGAGAGAGAGAGCTGTGTGGGCTTTAATCCCCGTTCGTGAGCCTTGCTAAGCTAGCTTAGCGTTAGCCATGTAAACATTAGCATGTCTCCCAGACTTGTGCTGAGTAATTACTGCAAAACAGGGCGACAGATGAAAAGCACCCGAGCCGCACTAATGCATTTCAGCGAGGATTGCACACAGAATGAGGGTTCATCTGAGAGGAGATCCAGCTGAATGAAAGACCAGGGCCTGTGCTGCATATTGCATTTCATGCAACCTCCTGCAAATAAATAAATAAATAAATAAGGCCTGATGTAGGTGGGATTGTTTCCCATAGCAGCAAACAGTGTTGTGCTGAAAATATCAGAGGTCACTCTTTTCTTTTCTTTTCTTTTCTTTTCTTTTCTTTTCTTTTCTTTTCTTTTCTTTTCATGGCCCTTTCATTTGCAAGCTGCCTAATGATGCAGTGCTTTGCTCCTGTGAAAGGTGAACTGAAAGTGTGTGACATCATCGGTCGTGAAGTCCTAAAATAAACCACTAGATAGGCTGCATGCTGTTTATGTAACAATAAGCATCCCTCTTCTTCTTCTTCTTCTTCTTCTTCTTCACTTCCTTGATGCCTTCTTTCCAACACTTAATGTGTTGCCTGACATTATTAAGACTGTGCGAGATCAGCTCGTGTCTTGTTCAAGCATCCATTTCTTCATCCTCTAACACTGACTGCATGGTGGAGTTTCATCCAGTCCTGTACAAAAGTCTTCAGCACCCTATTGGGGTTTTTTTTCCCCATACAAACTTTCTATAGGGTGGCACGGTGGTGTAGTGGTTAGCGCTGTCGCCTCACAGCAAGAAGGTCCAGGTTCGAGCCCCGTGGCCGGCGAGGGCCTTTCTGTGTGGAGTTTGCATGTTCTCTCCGTGTCCGCGTGGGTTTCCTCCGGGTGCTCCGGTTTCCCCACAGTCCAAAGACATGCAGGTTAGGTTAACTGGTGACTCTAAATTGACTGTAGGTGTGAATGTGAGTGTGAATGGTTGTCTGTGTCTATGTGTCAGCCCTGTAATGACCTGGCGACTTGTCCAGGGTGTACCCCGCCTTTCGCCCGTAGTCAGCTGGGATAGGCTCCAGCTTGCCTGCAACCCTGTAGAACAGGATAAAGCAGCTAGAGATAATGGATGGATGGATGGATGGATGGATGGACTGCTACATTATCAACTCAACAACACACAAATATTTTAGAGCTCCAAACATTTGCTTCATTTTCCAGCACAAAATTAAATGCAAAAAATATATATAGAGAGAGGATTTCGACGTGACGTCACAGGTCACGTGACGCCCCAGTGTCCAACATTTTGAAGGTCAAGCTAGCTAATGTCAACAACATAGTAGCTGGTATGTTACTGTAGCAATGTTTACATTCAGTCATTTGGATGACTGTTAAAACCTTTCAGTCTCAAGTTTTTCCTTTACTGTATTTACTAGTTTACTGAGCTAGCGCGCTCGGGCAGGCTGGGAGCTAGCGCGCTCGGGCAGGCTGGGAGCTAGCGCGCTCGGGCAGCCTGGGAGCTAGCGCGCTCGCTCCTTGCCTGCCCGAGCTAGCGCGCTCGCTCCCAGCCTTCCCGAGCGCGCTAGCTCAGTAAACTAGTAAATACAGTAAAGGAAAAACTTGAGACTGAAAGGTTTTAACAGTCATCCAAATGACTGAACGTAAACATTGCTACAGTAACATACCAGCTACTGTGTTTTTGACATTAGCTAGTGCTAACAGCTAGCTGCTAGTGCACTGCTACAACACAGACACCGACCCTAATAATACAGTTCTTGGTCATTGCCTGATAACAGCAAATTTATAACGGGCCATGTCTCAACAGACTAAGAAGTTATTTCAATGACATTTAATAACATTTTGTTTATCCTGAGGACCGAAAGTAAATGAAAATGTGAACAAACCTTAGCTGTAATAAGATGGCGACCACCGGCTCCAGGGACGACCCGCTGATGTAGGCATGTTACCCAGCCTGGTTTTTAACGACATAGGTATACAGATCATGTGGGCCGAAGTCAGGTAAAGACGAGGGCTTCGTGTACTTCCGTACGTCAGTGAACAATCCTGGTGGAAGCAGGTAAACGTCGTTCTCTAAGCCTGCTAACCTCAATTTTTGCAAATACCTCTCCCTCTGCTCGCCCTGTAAATGCCCTACGTTGCTGGATAGTGAAGGTGTTTTCTGCATCTCGCTCCTTTTTCTTTTATGTTTTTTCCCTGGTATTTCCCACACACCTGACTGCAGGTCAGGAAGATCTGCAGCACTGCAAAGCCAGAAAAAGATAGCCTGGTAACGTGTACGGATCACGTACACCAGCATCATTGATTTTCTGGTGATATCGCTTCTTAGTCGCGTCATCTAGGCCGGATAAAATACTCGACAATGAGACTTCGTCATGATCAACAGTGTATCGCTACCGGTAGTATTTGTGACCGTCAAAATGGCGGCATAAATATTGTCGCTATGGAAACAATGACGTAGGCCGAAATCCTCTATATGTGTGTGTATGTATGTTCCATAAGAGAGCACTTTTCAGATTAAAAAAGAAAACATAATGAAGGCTGCTGGGTTTTGATGCAAAATTAAGACACAAGTGTGACAAAGTGTCCAGAAGAACTGTGGCTGGTTCTGGAAGATGCTCAGTAAAACCTACAGCTCATTTCCGCATAAAACTGCACTCACTGGACCTCAGACTACTGTTTTTTTAAAAGCAAAGTCAATAATGAGTCTCACACCAAATACTGACTTTGTTTCATGTACTATGGCTTACTGATTACTGTTTACAGTATTTTTTTTCCTAATGTTGAGACATTTCACTTCATTATTATTATTTTTAAGCCATTTTTGATCTACATGTGCCTAAGACTTTTGGACAGTACTGTATATCTTGTGAATTACATGGTTATAACAGGCCTCAGCTTTATCCTGACTTACACGCAGCTTTAGGCGTGTGTTCATATTCAGATTCATATCACAAACCTAATATTTCTTTTGACAATGTTTATACACTATCATACTCGTGACGACATTATCACACCATTCTCAGCTAAAAACCGGTGTGGGTTTAATAATTGTTTCTCAGTCATAGTTGTTGTTTCTTTTTTCTTCCATGCTTTTTGGTTTGCGAGCAAAATCCAAGGGAGATGCTGACGTTTGTGCTGCCTTCCTACTTTTCCTGAATGGAAAGCAAAGAGGAATGAGGTTGATCATCTGAAGGTGTTGATTAATTTTCAGTCCGGAAGTCAAATCACAGGTCTATAGGTCTAATACATTATCGTTTCTGTACTCACAACTTACTGAATACAGGGATTTGTATAGCAGACGCTAAGGAAAAGAAAAAAAAGATACGGAGCCTCCAGTGTCAGAGCTTTAGGTTTTCCGACAAGGGAAATTTTTTCATGGTAGCATGACATGCTTCATTTTTATTAACGTCATATAAATTTCCAAGTGTGAGAAAAAGAAAAGAGGCCGGTGAGGAAAAAGTGTTTAACGTGAGTATACTGTAACGTTTCACAGACGTTCCATAACATATTAACTGTTACTATAAATGGATAAAAATTACAGGACGATGTTCGTTCTTTCTTTAATGTATAAAAATGGTCAGCCTTGGTAAAATGTTGCGGTTTAAGAGGAATAAAACACTTCAGGAAGTGCTGTTCTTGGTAAATAATCCGCTTCAGCGTGGTTAGGCCACATCAGATTGTCCCATTATTGATTATTTTTCCCAGTACAGCATGTCCCAGGTATTTTATTCAACATTTTCACATCAAATTAAATATATAAAGCAAATGGATTGAGCTCATTTCTAAAAATATACTGTATATTTTTTAATTGTTACTGCTGCCAATCTGTATGTCAAAATGTCAATTATGGCTGTGTTTCAATGAGATTAAAGGATGAGGCTGCCTAGGTAGGCTTTGTAATCTGGAAAGCACCCGAAGCACAAAGTGCTTTAGCAGGGAATACATTTGCAAATGCAGTGTCACTTAAAAAATGATTTTTAACCTCTCTTTATTTTTTAAAATAAAAATACAATACTGTGATGGTACCGTAAACCATGATTAAAGGTTGTATTTATTGTGGTAATGTTGGTCCACATGAGCTGGGCTGCAGAGGCGAGGTGTGTCAGGCCTCAGGGCTTCACTGTGTGTTGATTGTTTTCTTTGCGAGCAAAAGTGTCAACACACAGAGCGCGCACCGACGGTCAGGGTCGGCCGACTCAGAGACGCTCCCACACACCGCTGCAGTCGTCCCAGTGAGGGACCCGGGTTATGTTCCGTCACGTGGTGTACCGAGGTGACCTCATCTGAAACGGCAGACACACACTGCATCAGATCGCCCTCTCACACAGTCGATACCTTTCACTCCGAGCTCCCGTGGGCACCGGGCCGCGTTTCAGCGGAAAACAGATTAGTCTGGATTTGCTCTCAATGTACTAGTTTCTCATCATGAGCTTGTATTTGCTCGAATGGTGCCTTTACATGCTTTACGTCAAGACTGTTCTGTACACTTCCTGTCTTCACAAGCTCCGGTTAATCTCAGATAGTCTTGAAGGAAAGTTCCTTAATCTACACTCAGAACGGAGGGTTTGAAGTTGGACCTTTCCATGTCGCTGGCGTGGTATGAGTATCTTTTGTACCTTCAATCTGTTTTTCTTTTCTGGTTTAATCTGTTGTTCAGGATTTAGTGTATATACTTGGACTGTAATTACATTTTAGGTTAACAAGTTCATCTTTTGGGCGGCACGGTGGTGTAGTGGTTAGCGCTGTCGCCTCACAGCAAGAAGGTCCGGGTTCGAGCCCCGTGGCCGGCGAGGGCCTTTCTGTGCAGAGTTTGCATGTTCTCCCCGTGTGCGCGTGGGTTTCCTCCGGGTGCTCCGGTTTCCCCCACAGTCCAAAGACATGCAGGTTAGGTTAACTGGTGACTCTAAATTGACCGTAGGTGTGAGTGTGAGTGTGAATGGTTGTCTGTGTCTATGTGTCAGCCCTGTGATGACCTGGCGACTTGTCCAGGGTGTACCCCGCCTCTCGCCCGTAGTCAGCTGGGATAGGCTCCAGCTTGCCTGCGACCCTGTAGAACAGGATAAGCAGCTACAGATAATGGATGGATGGATGGATGGATGGATGGATGGATGGATGGAAGTTCACCTTTTAAGCTCGTGTAGACAGACACACCCAAAATTAATCAAAAATAGTGACACGATTATCATGTCAATATACATTATTTTGGTCTGTATGGATATGTAAGAGCTCAGAGACTATATTTCCAGGGTCCGTAACATTGGGACTGTTAGCGTACCTGAGTAAACTGTGATAAACCGAAGGATAACACCATGATAGCAATGGACCTATGGACAGAGATAACACTTTTTTCATTCGGCAACACGGTGACTACAGCTGGACCAAATAAATAAGTAAATAAAAACATTGAAATACCATAAATTATTTTTTTTGCAGTGCGGTTTTCATCAAATCCTGCGCTCTGATTGGCTGGTGAGCGGGTCCGTATCCTACGATACGGACCCCAGTTATGGACCTTGGTTACGGACCTCTGGCGACTCGCTCGTTCACAACAACAACAACAACAAACATGGTAGCAATTTTTGTCAACATTTACCTTTTTTTTTATAAGACTTATTTATAATACCAAAAATCTTATAAATTTTTGCCAGCATTTCTCAGGAGAATAGCATTAATTTTACAGCATGGATAGCGATAACGACAGTGTTCACAGCGAAAGCGAGTTTTACTACCCTGAGGAAGAAGAAATAAAAGAAAACATTTCAGGAGAAAGCTAAAAACCTGTAACTGTTGCTAACGCCGAGCAAAAACATGGCTGAATCCTGAATGACTCCTATTTGTATAAATAGGGGACTACATAGGCAGCAAAATGTAGTTTTTTTCCTGCCATGGAAGTGCACTTGTATACCGAGGAGGAAGCAATTTGCATTACAGCTGTGAATGAGGATTCAAAATGGTGGCTTGGCTCGGTTTCCCCTTTTGGGCGCTCTCGTTTTCTGTTAGAATTTGGTAAAGAAAAAAATAAATATATTATTTACCAGCTTAAGGTCGGTCCATATGGTGAAATACCGTGACCTCGGCCTTGAATACTGACCTCGGCCCAGAGGGCCTCGCTCAGTACTTTCAAGACCTCGGTCACAGTATTTCACGATACGGTTCTCCCAGCTGGTAAATAACATACATGTATGTCCATACATAGTACAAAAAAAATTTTTTGGTAAGTATTAAACTTACCAAAACGGCATTTTTAAAAACTTTTTACCAGAAGTCAATTATAGTAACGTTCTATTGGACCCAGTACCGGATCTGTTGGGTTTAAGAAATTAAAGGTACAATATATCCAGCTTTATAGGTACAAAATGTGTACAGTTGAGGGTACCACCTTACTGACACGGAACCAAACAGTACCCCAGTACCCTTTTTCTGGGAGTGCATCTTGTTAAACCTGAACCAATTTTCATTTTATGAATAAAAACAGGGATCTTTGCGATATGATTTGACGTAACTACAAGTAATACTCTGATCCCTGAGAGCGAATTACATCGCTTCAACACGAAACATTAAATATTCAAAAGTAAAGACTAGACATGTCGCGCTAAAAATAAACTCGAAACACTCAACATTAAAAACTGAAGTATTAAACTGTAAACAGTAAACACTAAACACCAAAACATTAAGCAGAAAAGAAAGCACCAAGGACTAAACCCTCAGCTCTAAGCACTAAATAGTGAACACTGAACAATAAAGACTCAAAAAATAACCGCTAACGATTAAACGTTCAACGTTGAGCAGTGCTGGAAATCTGTTTCCTTGCCCAAACAAGAAGGAAACAGTAAGCACTAAACACTAAATAGTAAACACCAAACATTAAATATTCAAAACTAAAAAATAAACATGTAGTGCTGAATATAAACTCTGAACACGAAACATTAAAAACCGAAGTACTAAACTCTAAACAGTAAACACGAAACATTAAACATTCGACATGTACTGTTAAAAATAAACTCTGCACACTAGACGTTAAAAACCTAAGTACTGAACACCAAAACATTCAGCACAAAATAATTCAAAATAAACACCGAGGACTAAACCCTAAGTGCTAAGCACTAAATAGTAAACACCGAACAATAAAGACTAAGCGATAAACGCTAACAACTAAACTTTAAACATTAAGTGGTGCTGGAAATCTTTTTCCTTGCCCAAAAGAGAAGTAAACACCAAACATTAAACACTAATCACCAACCACTTCGCGTTAAATGCGAAATCATAAACCCTCAGCGCGAAACACTAAACAGTTCTCTCCTCTGCCACGTTGGGCTGAAATTCATGCCATGTCACGCCTTCTCTTAAATCAGGTTGTAATGTTACTCTGGACTTGTACAGTGATTTTCCCAGACACTGCGCTCAAGCGTGAGTTCATTAGACTATAAATCCTGCAGCAGCTCTGCTTTGCTGATCCCTCCAGCGAACCGACTGATCGAGCCACACGCACTCGTAATATCATTTTCACTCACGCAGGCCTGAGGGATAATAAGGACAGAATCAATAAGCACCACAACCACGGTGAAGCTAATAGGTTGTAATTGATTAGGCCTCGTGCATTATCATGCTTCGCTTTGCATCGGCTTTTCCGAAATGGATTCGAGATGCTCTGGTGCAGAAATGATTGAAGGCTTAAGCACAAATTAGAAAAGAATTGTACATTACGAAAAACAGACTGAACGACTAAAACACCGCTGCATTGCTCTCAAAAACGTAGACATGAACCAAGGGTTAAATCCCACTGGCACCACTGTCAGCTGATTGGTACTGTGGGTAATGTGGGAAGCATCATTACCCACAATGCCAATGTGAAACTAGACCATGTGACCATGCTAATGAAAGACGTTTACACTTAAAAAAGGCCAACTCAGGATTTCATTACAAGATAAAAACTAATAAATGCATCTAATATGTGATGAAGAGCAAAACTGGCATGTTCTAGTGTGACTGGAGGTGTGAACCATGACAATAAGGGATGAGTAATAATGAGAAGCTGGGTAATAAGATGATGTAAGATTGATATTATGCCACGATCCATTTTTATGAGGCATCACTGGTATTGTGATATCCTTTTATAATATTTAGATAGATAGCTTTATTAAAGAGGCGGCACGGTGGTGTAGCGGTTAGCGCTGTCGCCTCACGGCAAGAAGGTCCGGGTTCGAGCCCCGTGGCCGGCGAGGGCCTTTCTGTGTGGAGTTTGCATGTTCTCCCCGTGTCCGCGTGGGTTTCCTCCGGGTGCTCCGGTTTCCCCCACAGTCCAAAGACATGCAGGTGAGGTTAACTGGTGACTCTAAATTGACCGTAGGTGTGAATGTGAGTGTGAATGGTTGTCTGTGTCTATGTGTCAGCCCTGTGATGACCTGGCGACTTGTCCAGGGTGTACCCCGCCTTTCGCCCGTAGTCAGCTGGGATAGGCTCCAGCTTGCCTGCGACCCTGTAGAACAGGATAAAGCGGCTAGAGATAATGAGATGAGATGAGCTTTATTAAACACAAGATCCACTCAGCTGACGCTGGCTTCCTTTGGAGAGGTGTATAAACTTGTGCCAATAATCTATACCTGCATTATGAAATTCATGAAATATATAATCTCATCTCATCTCAGTATCTGTAGCCGCTTTATCCTGTTCTACAGGGTCGCAGGCAAGCTGGAGCCTATCCCAGCTGACTACGGGCGAGAGGCGGGGTACACCCTGGACAAGTCGCCAGGTCATCACAGGGCTGACACATAGACACAGACAACCATTCACACTCACATTCACACCTACGGTCAATTTAGAGTCACCAGTTAACCTAACCTGCATGTCTTTGGACTGTGGGGGAAACCGGAGCACCCGGAGGAAACCCACGCGGACACGGGGAGAACATGCAAACTCCGCACAGAAAGGCCCTCGCTGGCCACGGGGCTCAAACCCGGACCTTCTTGCTGTGAGGCAACAGCGCTAACCGCTACACCACCGTGCCGCCCGTCATTTAAACTTCTTTTTTTTTTTTAAACTTGTTTTTGTTCCTTTTTCCCCCAAGCAGTGGGAAATCAGCTGACTGCAAAGAAATTTTGTTTTTTTCCCCTGATATGCTACTTTTTATTCCCGAACACATTATTGAACTGAGACAAAAATAGTTTGAGCTGATTTATTTAATAGAAATCAAACTCTTGTCTCAAAAATACTTTCAATTTGAAATATCTTTTCAAATTCATACGCATCAGACCGTCTTACTAACACGCTCACGCTGGCTTTTTTTTTTTTTTTTGGCTTCCTGTTCAGTGTCTGCTGAAAATCATTAACTATGCATTTTCACTTTTAGGACACATTTGGTTGAATTTTTATAGTGAATAAAAAAAAAAAAAAAAGACACAAAGACTAAATATTTATTTATGAAATACAAGTATGTGAGTCTCTCTCTCTCTCTCTCTCTCTCTCTCTCTCTCTCTCTCTCTCTCTCTCTCTCTCTCTCGTGCCAAAATTATCGGAAACACAGTATGTTCACTGTTGATAAACTGCCACATGTGTACAGTACTACACGATATGAGTGCCATAAATTCAGCAGAAAAGACAATGGCATTCATAATCGTGATAACATGCAACACGAATGTCAGCTAAAATTTCACAACTGTGACAGGCCTGCTCATGCTTTAAATATTGGATTGCCTTTTTAAAAAGGGATACATGCAAATCATCTTTCAAATTCGTCTTTGAGTAATGAATGTCCTGTTTTAGGAAAAATAACCCACAGCAGGGTGATGCAATGAGGCCCGAGGCGAAGCAGAGTTACTGTTACCACCATGAAGATGATTGTTGCATTCTGTGATCGGAAAATGGTGTTTTATTCCACTTGTATCCAGTTTTCCAGCAATTACAACTTTTCATTCATATTTTGTACTTGTAGTTTTACACCAGTTATAAAGTCATTGCCTCACCAGCCTCTCTTTTTCTCTTCCTCGACGAGAAGAAGACAAAAAAATAAAATGCAGCTTGTCGTGTTGCCGAGAAACTGCAAAGATCTCTGTCTTCCCATGTCAGAAAACTTACAGTTTTATCTCTGACCGTTACAAAGTGCCGACGCTGGAGACTCCTTCAACAAATGTTAAAAATCGCCATATTAAAGGCACTGACTGGAAAGTTGAATTCTGGGCAAAATGTTCTTTGTCTATTGCTGTCGGAGTTTCGAGATGTTGCGCTGCTGCACACACACACCGTGTATCCTATGTGTAAACGTTTTGCCGAGATAAAAAGCGCCCCGCGTTTTACGATTCCGGAGATCGCCGAAGCAAGTGAGCAACAATATCATGTGGCAACCGTGGGGCTTGCCTGATCTACTTTTAACCAAAACATGTCAACATGGGCAAACATGGCGGACTCGATTCTCCCACCAGCGGAAAAGAAAAGGAAAGCCTGCCTAGTGAGCGCAACTACAAGACAGAGCAAGGTTAGATAACGTGTCATTTTTCTGGACGGATAACTAAATCAGGGGCGGCACGGTGGTGTAGTGGTTAGCGCTGTCGCCTCACAGCAAGAAGGTTCTGGGTTTGAGCCCCGTGGCTGGCGAGGGCCTTTCTGTGTGGAGTTTGCATGTTCTCCCCGTGTCCGCGTGGGTTTCCTCCGGGTGCTCCGGTTTCCCCCACAGTCCAAAGACATGCAGGTTAGGTTAACTGGTGACTCTAAATTGACCGTAGGTGTGAATGTGAGTGTGAATGGTTGTCTGTGTCTATGTGTCAGCCCTGTGATGACCTGGCGACTTGTCCAGGGTGTACCCCGCCTTTCGCCCGTAGTCAGCTGGGATAGGCTCCAGCTTGCCTGCGACCCTGTAGAACAGGATAAAGCGGCTACAGATAATGAGATGAGATGAGATAACTAAATCATTCTAGCTAGTGCTTAGCTATCTTAGCCTTAGAATGCATGGACTTGACTCTACGGTAGCGAGTATGGAGTTCTACACCTAATGTTTTGATCGTACAGAGAAAGAAACGATCACACACAAGCAGGAACAGAGAAAAGATATATTCGTCTTTTGTTTCACGGATCTATTCGCAAATGTCAAGCACAAATTACATCCCTGCGACTGAAAACTCTCCGAGGTCGATGCAGAGTCACGATGTTTTCCGCGCATCGCCATCTTGGTGTGACGCAGTTCCATAATTATGCTAATTAGTTCAAGCTCCACGCGTTCCGCTGTTTCCTGTTTCTGTAGGGCCATACTGTTGACCTCAAGAGGAAGGAAAACGGTCCCAAAACGGAGAAAAGCAACCCTCGGGACATCAAAATGATCACATCTCATCCACAGTACCTTTAACAATTAACCAAGTTTTTCAAACCATTTATGTTAAACTCAAGCGTGTGCTCGTGGGCCAAATACGGCCCGCTGCCTCATTTCCTTCAGCTCACACATACTTGCAAACGTTTTCACACTACGTAGTATTCACAGCAGACCTATAGTGGAGTGACCACACATGGGTTCGCATCTCAGTGTTCAAACCAGGGCTTTGAACCAGAATTTTTTTCCTATTGGTTCGTTCCGAACAGAAACAGAATTTTAACGTTTCCGGTTTTGGGTTCCACCATTAAATAGACGTTCCCGAACCGGTTAGAACAAAAAACTTTCGTTCCTGGAACGGTTAATTATGTTCCCTGTCAGCTGTTTAACAAATGGCTATAAAATTATGTCTCTGTCTCATCCAGCTTAAGCCAAATGTAGGCTAATTCTATTACAACCTTCATTAAATAAGACAAGAAATAATTCAAAACAATTATTATTTCAAATGTTGGCGATTTGGATTCTCAGTATGTCTTCCCATCTACACAAACAGAAAAAGTGCCAAAAATGAAAGATAATTTGTTTAGTGTGTTACCAAAGGCTAGTCAGGCCCTATGCATTGATAGGCTAACAGAGGTTAACGTCATTTAATGTTCGCGAGCCTCTCATTAACGTGGACAAATATATTGATATCGTGTTTGAAATTGACGTTTTTGAATAACAATAGACTGCAATATTTACCTCTTATTTAAGATGTGGAGATGTGATAGTAGTCCACCCTCCCGCTCTCTCCATTCAGTCAGCGAACGTCACACAGGAAGTGAACCCCAGCGGGTCATAGAAACTTGCGCAGGAGAAGAATGACTTTTTTATTTGTAGGCTACGGAAACTTTGAGGAACGAAATAAAAACCGGTATTAACCGGTTACCATTATTTTTAATAAGCGTTTCTGTTCCGGAACATAAAAAATAATAAAGTTTCTGGTTTCGTTTCTGTTCCATGTGAAATAGAAAAAGTTCCCGGTTTTCATTTTCGTTCCTTGAACCGGTTCAAAGCCCTGGTTCAAACACTGGTTAAAATCAACGCCTGCGCTATCTGCTGAGTTATGCGTCAGACCCAGGTCCAAAACAGTTCAGAAATATGTTGGGTGTTGGTCTTTAGTGATTCAGTGATTGATTACAGTAAATATGTTTGGGACGGTTGATTGAAATTGAAAATAAGAGATGACCGACCAAGGACTTGTACTGTATCGGAGTTCTTCTTGGATCTTTTTTTTTTAATGTTAACCCAATACACACCAACCAAAATGTTTGTTTGTTGAACATCCCATTCCATATTTATTCCTCCTTCACTGTTATAATAACAGTGAAGGATTTGCGTCAGCCGCAAGAGCATTAGTGAGGTCAGGGGTTCAGTTGGTGTTCCAGTTCATCCCAGAGGTGTTCAGTAGAGTTGACTTCAGTCAGGGCTTCATGCAGGACACTCGAGTTCTTCCACTCCAACCTTAACACACCATGTCTTCATGGACTTTGCTTTGTGCACAGGGGCATTGTCGTGCTGGAACAAGTTTGGGCCTCTTAGTTTTAGTGAAGACATCATCCAAAGACATCATATACAGTTGTGTGCTTCTAACTTTGTGGTAACAGTTTGGGGAAGAACCACATCGGGATGTGTGAGATTGATTGATTGATTTTAAACCTAACTTAATGACCTTCGCACTTCATAATGCGTTCAGCGTTTCTTTGTTTCTAGACTCATCTCATTCTACTGTCAGAGAATAGATCATCCATCCATCCGTCCATTATCTGTAGCCGCTTTATCCTGTCCTACAGGGTCGCAGGCAAGCTGGAGCCTATCCCAGCTGACTACGGGCGAAAGGCGGGGTACACCCTGGACAAGTCGCCAGGTCATCACAGGGCTGACACACAGACACAGACAACCATTCACACTCACATTCACACCTACGGTCAATTTAGAGTCACCAGTTAACCTAACCTGCATGTCTTTGGACTGTGGGGGAAACCGCAGCACCCGAAGGAAACCCACGCAGACACGGGGAGAACATGCAAACTCCGTACAGAAAAGCCCTCGCCGGCCCCGGGGCTCGAACCCGGACCTTCTTGCTGTGAGGCGACAGTGCTAACCACTACACCACCGTGCCGCCCAGAATAAATCATATGTTTAAAAAAAAAAATGAATAGCCTTACATCATGATCCTTCAAGGCCTCATAAAAATGTCAGTGTGACCCAGGCAGAGTTTGACAACCCTGATTAATTTGCTGTTACTATAGAATTAGCTATTAGTATGCAAACAAAGATGTATTAGAAAGAGACGCGTAATACAATCCTTGCAGCTGAAACTACTGTCAGAGCTGCTGTTCTAGAAAATGAATCAACACCTTCTTGACCAATCAGAATTAAGAATTCAACCATGCTATGATATATATATATATATATATATATATATATTTTAATATATATACCACCTAGGCAGCCTCCTCCGAAGTGGAACAGAAGAGTAGTGACTACACTAACATGAACCCAGACTGTGACGCACACATTCTCCTGCCGTGAACCTGCAGCAGAGGGACACACATGCACAGAGCGACATGTTGATCCGACTGAGTAACCTAAAGCTCGTAAATGTGTCAGTGTTGGACCCGTGCTGACCCGCATCAGGCTGTGTGCTGAGATTAGCTGCATTGTGTAGAGTTTATCAGAAGTGTTGACATGGCTTTACAGCGAAGCCCGAGAGCTCACTGTTTGTTGCCATGGCTGTTGTTTGCTGCGTGGCCTAATTAACACGCAGCGGCGAGCGCTCAGGCCCTCCATGAACACTGAGTTGACAGTCATAACAAGCTGCTTGCGTTTTCATAATGCTGAATGGTGACATGAATTCATTTTAGACAGCTTGTGAAATTGGAAAGTTTTTTTTTTTTTTGAGGGGGTGGTCAGCTTCCACTTTTAGGCTCTGTGTATCTCTATGTGATAGCATGTAATAACAGTGTTCACTATTGCTTTTGGTTTTTAAAATAGCTGCAGAGCTCCATTAGATGCAGTAATTTATTTTCTCTGATTCATTTCATGCACCAAACTGACTCTATTAGATATGCTAATGAGTTATTCTATTTAGTTTTTAGCTAGAGGATGTTTTCATCAGGGTTAAAATATGAACGTGTACTATTTGCACCCAAATTAGTCATTCCCAGTTATTTCTCTCTCTCTCTAGAGCTAATACTTGCTCTCACACACCGTATTAGCTAGCCTAATCCTTTCCAGCCTGCTAGCAATCCTGGATAATGGTTTAATATCAGACATATAGAACAGTTAGCCTCATGTTAGCGACAAACCTGGCTACGGGTTTTAACGTTAGCTAGCTTGAGGAAGCTGCGTGGCTACTGGTTTCTTTTAGCCAAATGTTTGCTATCAAGCCAATGCTTACGTTTAAGTAGCAAACTTGACAGAGATGCTGACCTCTGTGATTAATCACATACTATAATGGTTAGCCAAATGTTACATATTTAGCTACTTAGCTTGTTAGGTAAAGCAAAGCTTGACAAATAACTAATTGTGGAAGGGTAACTTCAGTGCAGTGCTGTGTTTCGGCTAAACCAAGAAGTACCAATTCTGTTATATAAGATTATTTTGTGTGCGTAATTATATTATATTATATCATATTATATTATATTCTATTATGGGGGCGGCACGGTGGTGTAGTGGTTAGTGCTATCGCCTCACAGCAAGAAGGTCTGGGTTCGAGCCCCGTGGCCGGCGAGGGCCTTTCTGTGCGGAGTTTGCATGTTCTCCCCGTGTCCGCGTGGGTTTCCTCCGGGTGCTCCGGTTTCCCCCACAGTCCAAAGACATGCAGGTTAGGTTAACTGGTGACTCTAAATTGACCGTAGGTGTGAATGCGAGTGTGAATGGTTGTCTGTGTCTATGTGTCAGCCCTGTGATGACCTGGCGACTTGTCCAGGGTGTACCCCGCCTTTCGCCCGTAGTCAGCTGGGATAGGCTCCAGCTTGCCTGCGACCCTGTAGAACAGGATAAAGCGGCTACAGATAATGAGATGAGATATTATATTATATTATCACAAGGTCTTTTAACAAGAAACTAATTATTGACATTTTTTAAAATACATACAGTCAGGTCCAGAAGTATTAGGACAGCGATGCTTATTTTAAAAACTTTTTAATTTATTTATTTTTTAAAATAATTTTGCCTTTGTACACCACCACAATGGATTTGAAATGAAGCAATCAAATGCGATCAAAGTGTAAAATTTCAGCTTTAAAGGTGCAATGTGGAAGAACTGACCACCTGGCGAATTCATACTCCACACTCCAAACAAACAGGGGGCAGTATATCACCAGAAAGCTGGGGTGTCCACCCCAATTGCTGGGTTTCACGTGACGTCACATCCGCCTCATTGCTTATTCAAAACTTTAGCTGGTGGTCTACGAAAGCTCAGTTGACAAAGCGTTTGTACGGAGAAGGTGCATCGCTCACTCGCATGAAAAATGCCTTACGCTTGTGTTGTTTGACTCGATCAAACCATGAAACTGATAAAAGTTTCTTCAGGGTTCCCCGTGAACTAATGAAAAAGGGTGAACGAATACAGGATTTCACAAAAAGACGTCGAGAAAGGTGAAATCGAAGGGAGCCGAGTCGAAGCATGCTTGAGTTTGCAGTGATCACTTGATGAAAGGTGTGTATCTCCCTCTCAGCTCTGGCCTTCGTGTTTTCCAAGTACTTTTCTTGCTACGTGTCGTTATTTTACGGTACTTTTTTTTAAAGTCACGAAGCGCTAAAGTCCCCAGCTGTTTCTTTGTTTACTCCTCACAAAGTCCATATGCATGAAGGTCGTGACAAAATTCTTCCCCAGCCGTACAGTTACAATGCGCCGTGATCACTTCTTCTCTGTCTTGTTTAACTAAGATCCAGGTCTTTAAAGGGGTTTCTGATGATCTTTGTGAATGATTTACCTGAGAGATGAGAGCCAACACAAGTGAGAATCAAGCCAACTGTTGTTTGTTTGCACTTCAACTTGCAGCGCTTCGTTGTAAAGACATGAACGAAAAGCTTAAAAAAAAACATACTTACACGGGCAAAAACAATCCAGGATTCATTGGGCAGTGACTTGATACCGAGGTCCTTTACCCAGCCACATACAAAACAGTTGTCTCATCTCATTACCTCTAGCCGCTTTATCCTGTTCTACAGGGTCGCAGGCAAGCTGGAGCCTATCCCAGCTGACTACGGGCGAAAGGCGGGGTACACCCTGGACAAGTCGCCAGGTCATCACAGGGCTGACACATAGACACAGACAACCATTCACACTCACATTCACACCTACGCTCAATTTAGAGTCACCAGTTAACCTAACCTGCATGTCTTTGGACTGTGGGGGAAACCGGAGCACCCGGAGGAAACCCACGCGGACACGGGGAGAACATGCAAACTCCGCACAGAAAGGCCCTTGCCGGCCACGGGGCTCGAACCCGGACCTTCTTGCTGTGAGGCGACAGCGCTAACCACTACACCACCGTGCCACCCAAAACAGTTGTAAGCCTCCATACTCTTCCACACTTTCATCTGTTTTGCGGTGTAGAAGGATGTCTGCAACACCAGATAGTTCGAGATGTCGGGGAACTCGACTGAAGGGTAGTTTTCGAGATCGTATGACAAATCCTTCTTTCCCAGACTGTAGGGATCGATTCCATTGCACATAGCAACCTTCTGAATAGATCTAAAGCCAGCAGTGGCTTCTAGATTACAAGCGTACTCTGATAAGTTATCGCTAGTTGTTTGCACTACGGCAGCCGTTTAGACCACCAGCTATTTCACTTCCGGTAAAACCGCTAAGAAAAGTCACGTGACTGAAACCCAGCAATCGTAAGAAACAAGGAAATGTACAGTCCCTCTTCCTTCCCCTTTTCCCAAACACACCACCCCCACCACTCTCATAGAATTATCGTTTACTGAATGTAGCGTAAAGCTATTTTTGTTGTTGTTGATCCAATACTAGGTTCATACAATCTAACTTTACAGTCATCAGTTATTAAAAAAAAAGAGCCAACTACTAACTAACAGTCGGGCAAGAATACGCAAAATTCATTCAAACTGCTGAAATTCCAAGAGTCAGTGAAGATAACACTGCTATCTTATAATCGTCATGTGTGTCGTCATCCTATAGTTTACAGTTGAGATTGCTGAGCTCAGCTTTTAGCAAGAAAACAGGCACAACAACTCGCATATACGGCTCAGAACATGGCAAATATGTAACCCATCCCAACTGATGTAGATTGCGTCCAAATTCACGTCCCTTCTTCTCTGTTGAATTGCTCATGAACTATCCATCGCAGCACACATCCCATCAAATGGCATGGCTTGACCTTTCCAACAGTGCTAGTTGCTTGTCTCTGTGATGAAGTGTTATTGAGAAAAATAATTTTGAATTTATATCAGATTTAATCATAGTTACAATCTGCATACAGCTTTGTGTCCATCTTCACATCCAATTCTCTTGTTTGAATAACTCCAAAAATCCAGCACATGTGCCTGGATCCCAAGTGTTTCTGTGAATTGTAGCAACAAATCTTCTCTTTTCTTTCGCTTTCTGTAGTCTGTAAAAAGAGAGCTGTGATTTCTTGTTGAATCTATTTGCTATCTGTCTATTCTTATGGACCTGGCTGTATGTATATATTTGGTTAATCTGAATAACGAGATTTAATACTCGGGTATACAACCCCGATTCCAAAAAAGTTGGGACAAAGTACAAATTGGAAATAAAAACGGAATGCAATGATGTGGAAGTTTCAAAATTCCATATTTTATTCAGAATAGAACATAGATGACATATCAAATGTTTAAACTGAGAAAATGTATCATTTAAAGAGAAAAATTAGGTGATTTTAAATTTCATGACAACAACACATCTCAAAGTTGGGACAAGGCCATGTTTACCACTGTGAGACATCCCCTTTTCTCTTTACAACAGTCTGTAAATGTCTGGGGACTGAGGAGACAAGTTGCTCAAGTTTAGGGATAGGAATGTTAACCCATTCTTGTCTAATGTAGGATTCTAGTTGCTCAACAGTCTTAGGTCTTTTTTGTCGTATCTTCCGTTTTATGATGCGCCAAATGTTTTCTATGGGTGAAAGATCTGGACTGCAGGCTGGCCAGTTCAGTACCCGGACCCTTCTTCTACGCAGCCATGATGCTGTAATTGATGCAGTATGTGGTCTGGCATTGTCATGTTGGAAAATGCAAGGTCTTCCCTGAAAGAGACGTCGTCTGGATGGGAGCATATGTTGCTCTAGAACCTGGATATACCTTTCAGCATTGATGGTGTCTTTCCAGATGTGTAAGCTGCCCATGCCACACGCACTAATGCAACCCCATACCATCAGAGATGCAGGCTTCTGAACTGAGCGCTGATAACAACTTGGGTCGTCCTTCTCCTCTTTAGTCCGAATGACATGGCGTCCCTGATTTCCATAAAGAACTTGAAATTTTGATTCGTTTGACCACAGAACAGTTTTCCACTTTGCCACAGTCCATTTTAAATGAGCCTTGGCCCAGAGAAGACGTCTGCGCTTCTGGATCATGTTTAGATACGGCTTCTTCTTTGAACTCTAGAGTTTTAGCTGGCAACGGCGGATGGCACGGTGAATTGTGTTCACAGATAATGTTCTCTGGAAATATTCCTGAGCCCATTTTGTGATTTCCAATACAGAAGCATGCCTGTATGTGATGCAGTGCCGTCTAAGGGCGCGAAGATCACGGGCACCCGGTATGGTTTTCCGGCCTTGACCCTTATGCACAGAGATTCTTCCAGATTCTCTGACTCTTTTGATGATATTATGCACTGTAGATGATGATATGTTCAAACTCTTTGCAATTTTACACTGTCGAACTCCTTTCTGATATTGCTCCACTATTTGTCGGCGCAGAATTAGGGGGATTGGTGATCCTCTTCCCATCTTTACTTCTGAGAGCCGCTGTCACTCCAAGATGCTCTTTTTATACCCAGTCATGTTAATGACCTATTGCCAATTGACCTAATGAGTTGCAATTTGGTCCTCCAGCTGTTCCTTTTTTGTACCTTTAACTTTTCCAGCCTCTTATTGCCCCTGTCCCAACTTTTTTGAGATGTGTTGCTGTCATGAAATTTCAAATGAGCCAGTATTTGGTATGAAATTTCAAAATGTCTCACTTTCGACATTTGATATGTTGTCTATGTTCTATTGTGAATACAATATCAGTTTTTGAAATTTATAAATTATTGCATTCCGTTTTTATTTACAATTTGTACTTTGTCCCAACTTTTTTGGAATCGGGGTTGTAAAAGTGAGCAAGGAATTGATACTGCACTTACTGAATAACAATATGAATTTGCCAGCCATAACATGAAATCTTTTATTAAACTGTGACATTACTTTTTATCGGTTATACTGTATTTACACATAACAGCCGTACAACCAGCTGCTCGTCTGATGAATATTAGAACAAGCATGTCTGTATAAACCTTGTAACTAGAACTATTGTCAGAACTGCTGTTATAGACAATTAATCAACACCTTTTGGCCAATCGGAGAATTCAACAGTCCGTTGGTATTTAAAAAAACAACAAAAAAAAACAATTAAGCCAGTATCTCACTGGGCTGCGACAGCTTGCAACAAATTGCGAATGTCATTCGCGAGAGAGTTTCAAAAGTGTCTTGAAACGTTCGCGGGGCTTCTCAATTTCCTTGCATGAGTCGCAAAGTGTCGTTCTTTCATCGCTGAAATTTTGAACATGTTCAAAAAATTCGTGCGACAAAATTTCTCTCAAAATAGCTGCAAATGCGTCGCTGGTGTCGCAAAGCCATCGCGAACCCTTCTCAAGTCAGTTTCCGTGAGACAGGAGGTGCAAGTGTATTTCACTGGGCTGCGACAGCTGGCGACTAGTTGGAGACACAACAATTGCGATAAAATATACAAATATCAATTCAGTGTGATTCCAAGTGAAAATTGTCGCTAATTCGCATATTTTATCGATATTGTTGTGTCTCCAACTAGTTGCAGGCTGTCGCAGCCCAGTGAGATACTGGCTTAATTGCAATATGGACATTGCGTAATTGACTTGCATGAAAATCGAGGTGTTTAGTTGTGAGGTGTTGGCCTTGCACAAAACTTTATGAAATATTGCTATCATATTCCAAAATGAGGCAAATACAAGCCACATATTACAGATTTAACACAAGTAGAGTGTGAGCATATAGGATTCGTGTTCTGGATTTCTTATTACGCACTGTCAGAAAACAAAGTTCATTATTGTACCTTTAGTGGTACAATAGCTTGTCACTGAGGCAGCACCCTCTAAAGTACTTATATGAATCCTTTATATATTGCTTGGAAACATATATGTACCTTTTTGGCCCTAAAAAGGTACACATAATTACCTTGAGGTCCAATAATGAGCCCTAGGGGGTACATTAGTGCAGACTGTACCTTGGGGAACAGAAATGGACTCCTACTGTAGCCCTATTTCTGACAGTGTGAGAACGGTGTGCTTTAAGGCAACTCATGAACAAGAGTCACCTTTCAGGAGCTGTGTCACGTCCGTCAACATCATATGAGCTCCAGCATTTATCTCATCTCATTATCTGTAGCCGCTTTATCCTGTTCTACAGGGTCGCAGGCAAGCTGAAGCCTATCCCAGCTGACTACGGGCGAAAGGCGGGGTACACCCTGGACAAGTCGCCAGGTCATCACAGGGCTGACACATAGACACAGACAACCATTCACACTCACATTCACACCTACGCTCAATTTAGAGTCACCAGTTAACCTAACCTGCATGTCTTTGGACTGTGGGGGAAACCAGAGCACCCGGAGGAAACCCACGCGGACACGGGGAGAACATGCAAACTCCACACAGAAAGGCCCTCGCCGGCTACGGGGCTCGAACCCGGACCTTCTTGCTGTGAGGCGACAGCGCTAACCACTACACCACCGTGCCGCCCTAATAATAATAATAATAATAATAATAATAATATCATATTAATTCACCTTTACTAAAAAGCATTGAAAAAAAAGTGCTGTTCTTTTCCTTGTGGTAATCAGACTCTGGGTCTAATCATAAAATGTTGTTGATGTTCACTAAGGAAGCGCCTTGAAAACAACAACAAAACAATAAGCCCAGTTGAGAAAAATAGCCTGACATAATTTGTTCCTGTAGCTACAAGATGTATAAAAAGTACCCAAACCTGAAAAAAAAATAAATAAATAAGTGCATTAAAATATGTGAATTTTCAGATTTTTAAAACTTTTGAGTAAACATTGATGTGATTTAGGTTTTGAAAGCAGCATGGTGGGATTTTCTTTTTTTTTTTAATTTGTTGGCTTGATTGTGGTTTGAGTGCAGCATTTTGTACTTGGGTTCTTAATGAGTTCTGCACTTCCAGGCCACCATAGTTTCGTCCACTTCTACATTCGTCTTAGCAGCGCTCCTACGTTTCCAGTTTCTTTCCTAAAGCCAGTATCTCACTGGGCTGCGACAGCTTGCGAACGTCATTCGCGAGAGAGTTTCAAAAGTGTCTTGAAACATTCGCAGGGCTTCTCAATTTCCTCGCATGAGTCGCAAAGTGTCGCTCATTCGTCGCTGAAATTTTGAACATGTTCAAAAAATTAGTGCGACAAAATTACCCTTCCACAATTAGTTATTTGTCAAGCTTTGCTTTACCTAACAAGCTCATCATTATCTCATTATCTCTAGCCGCTTTATCCTTCTACAGGGTCGCAGGCAAGCTGGAGCCTATCCCAGCTGACTACGGGCAAAAGGCGGGGTACACCCTGGACAAGTCGCCAGGTCATCACAGGGCTGACACATAGACACAGACAACCATTCACACTCACATTCACACCTACGGTCAATTTAGAGTCACCAGTTAACCTAACCTGCATGTCTTTGGACTGTGGGGGAAACCGGAGCACCCGGAGGAAACCCACGCGGACACGGGGAGAACATGCAAACTCCACACAGAAAGGCCCTCGCTGGCTACGGGGCTCGAACCCGGACCTTCTTGCTGTGAGGCGACAGCGCTAACCACTACACCACCGTGCCGCCCCTCCAGCATTTATGAAATAAATAAATAAATAAAAAAATAAAAATACACACGTGGATCAGATTTGAAAATGTCATGTGTCTGACAATATAGTGCATTCTTGATCTCAGAGCTTACTTTCCTTCCTTGGTAATAGAAAACACTGTTTCTCTTGCTCTTTTTTCCACTGTAATGAATTGTGCAGGAGTGGGCTGATGTGTTTTGGTGTTACACCATCGTAAACCGGCTGAGCTGGTTCAAGTTTTGTGAAGACTATGCTGTTTTTGAGGCTAGTAATTCACATTTGCATGTCAGTTTGATTTTCATTACGGATGTGTGAACTGGTCTGACGCATAGCACGTAATTTCGACAGAGTTGATAAATGTCGTACAGTACGACAGCGTTTCCTGCTTTCCTGATCAACTTCCACGTTCCCAAATTTTGCTGTTAATAAAGCTTTGCATTTGACATTGGTTTACTGGCAAATATCACAGAGTATAAATATTTATAAATGCTAATGATTAATGATTCAAAAGCAGGGGCAATTATTTGTAGCCAGGGAGCAATTAAATGTTTATAATTATAATGTATAGTGATTAATTGTAAAATAAATTCCATGGACTCAGGTTTATTAGATGAACATCGTTTATGGAAATGTGTAAATTAATATTTTGGATTTTAATATTTAATTTAAAATTAACTTTCCAATGACACAACACCAACATTAGATGCTAGTTGATATTCTTGTTTTTGAGATATTGAGATTTTGATTAAACCAATCCAATTCAATTCAAGCGACCAATTAAATAGATTAATGATTATAATATCTCAAATATAACTTTGATACTGTAATAGTGGTTAATTTAAACGATTGTAAATCCATACTGGCTGTACATTGTTGTATATCATTGTTGGTCCCAGGATCCAGCTTTGAGAACCACAGTCCTAAGTGCATTTGTTTTCTGTTCCACATTTAACAATCATTTTTATTGTCTCTAAATAAGCGCAATTGAGTTTCCATTACCTTTTAACTGTTAGAAAGCTATGTTGTTTTTGTTTGAGGTGTGAATAACCACACGATCAAATGCCGAAGGCCATCTAGCACTCTGCTCACCCACGCTCTCTTTTTCTGTTTGCTTGGGCACGGATCTTCTTAAATGTCACCCGCCTCACATTATAACCCTAGTACAGTGTGTGCAAGCCTACTTACGACAGAAATGTGAGACAGTGCAATTTCCACCAAGGGCTCTTGGCAGGGACATGTGTCTCCATCTGCTCTCAGTAAACCAGGAGAGAGAGAGAGAGAAAAAAAAAGGTCTGAGATGAAATAAAGCCAGCAGTAAAGCTTAGGTGCCAAATGCCGTCCATTTACATGACCAGTTTGACTCAGCCATACAGCACAGTCTTATGGTTCTCGCTTCCGGTTGATGCTGTTCGTTTAGATGTTAAAATTCTACAAAATCTACGTAATGCACTTTTCACTCAGCCACAGTGAGTTAATTCAAGACATCATTTAATTTAATTTACTAGATATCCCAAACTGACACGGGTATCAATCAAGCCTGACTGGAAGGTGGTGTGTAAAATGTAACAGGACCCACAGTTTTAATCAGAGGTGGACAGTAACAAAGTACGTTTACTTGAGTGCTGTACTTAAGTACACTTTTTGAGTATCTGTACTTTATTTGAGTATTAATATTTTTGGAAACTCCATAATTTAACTTAAACTCCATGTTTTAACTTCACTACATTTGAAAGACAAATATCGTACTTTTCACTCCGCTACATTTCTATCAAGCTCCTCGTTACTCGTTACTATGAAGCAGATTTGAAAGTGGATGTTTTTTCTTTTCTTTTCTAAAACGTGATTGTTTTTTTTTCTCAGGTGACACTGAGACAGCCGATCAGTAATCACTAGGGTCACGTCACGTCCATAGACTGGATAAAATCAAGTTCAGTGTTTTCTCAGCAGCGTTATTTAACACGATCAGTTTATGGCAGAATGGAAGGAGGCGGTTCTTCTGGGGAATGCACGCACTCATGGCCCATGAACCCATGTTTCAGTGTCCTGAAAGGATTAAAGATTCGTTTAGTTTTAAATGTTTGCTTTGTTTCCCAAAAACGAGCCACATCACAGCCTACAAAAACTCACCGTCCAACCTGCGGAAGCATATTGAGGTATATAAACATTTTATTCCAAGAGAAAGCTTGCAACGTAGTTGTCTGTGCTTTTGGAGCTAGCGATAACGCTGCAATAGCTATGCAGTCTGGTTAGTCAAATGACTTTCTATGGATTTGCCCGCCAAGTTGCCGTAGCCTTGTCCACGGCTAACGTTAACACATAGCTAGTTAACTTGGACACTGTTAGTTAGCATGTAAAAACAGAGTTACGCTAACATGAATAACGTTAACTTATCTGAAGTCCTTTCAGAAATATGTTTTAGCATAATCTCGCCAAATAAATGGAATGTAGAAATCTTTCTTTTCTAGTAGCGTTAGCTACCCAATAAGATTTTGAGTTTGAAAAGAGTTTGCTAGCATGTCAGGTGGCGCTTCACTGACTAGCTAGCTTAACGTTAAACCACCATGATGGCACAGCACGCGTTCATTTTGTGAATTCACATTCTGTCTTTGGTAACGGCGTTAGGTTTTGTAAGCGTTGTGGCAATAATACAACGTGTTGACAGAAAATGTACTTTTAATACTTAAGTATTTTTAAAAGCAAGTACTTCAGTACTTAAGTAAAAATTTGACTGGAAAACTTTCACTTGTATCAGAGTAACATTTAACCAGTGGGATCTGTACTTTGACTAAGTAATGAAGTTGGCTACTTTGTCCACCTCTGGTTTTAATGCATGTCATGACACATGCTGTATTTTCAACATTGCAGCTTCAGGCAGTGTTTATCACAGTATTTCTGGAATGACCCAGTGTTATTCAGACAGAGATGACATTTAACCCACTACTTGCTCAGATCACTGGACGTTTGTCTCTTTATGTGGTCACTGCTACCGTTCTCGCTTGTGAGTGTAACTTGAACCGTTTGTGTAAGTTTTCGTACGAGATGGTTGTAGCTAAAATGTATACGCTCTGTGGTAACATTTATACACAGTACTGTCTTACATTTTGTTTGTAATAATATAGTTCTTCCATTATTCTAAGATTAAGATTGGTATGAGAAGTTCAGTGGAAGGACTGGCTGGATTTGTCACTTTAAAATAACAGTATAAAAAAATAGAAATATAATAAAACACCAGCTGAATCTGAGAACCGACACAATGGGCGTGACCTGATATTGACTGACAGTTGAAGATGTCCAGTCTCTAGCCTCAGATTCCTTCTGCCCCTCTGCCTTAGCGTTTGACGTGTTGTGCATTCTGAGATGCTTTTCTGCTCACCACTGTTGTAAAGAGTGATTATTTGAGTAACCGTAGACTTCCTGTCAGCTTGAACCAGCTTGAACTGGCCATTCTCTTCTGGCGTCTCGCAGGCAACATCGAGCCTTGGCTTGGTAAGGGTGATTGGTGACTTTTGAGGATGAAAGTTATGTAAGACTTGGCCAAGATTAGTCCCGCCCACATTACATGAAAAGGAGAGGGATACTGGTGAAGTATTTTCGAGACATTATTTCAAGCTTCGTTCTAAATAGGCTGTTCTGGGCAACAAATATAATTAGAAAGTGGCAATTTTTGCTCTCTGAAGCAAATATTGAATACACCAAAACGTCGACACATTTCTAAATATATGTAAAGCATCGCAAGCTAGTTGGTGTTGTGGAAAAATATGTAACAGACTAGCATTATTCAGAAGTTGTCAGCTAAATTAGTGTTTCTGATAAAGAATTGATTCATCATAACAGCCAAGATGCAAAATGTTTCCAAAAATAATACCACAAACCACTAAAGTCGCTCGACGTTGCCATGGCAACACTGTAATTTCCATGCTGTGTCAAAAAGTCACATGTTGACCTTTTCAGAGTGTAAGTGTCTTTTTGTTTTCAGTTTTGGTTGTGCTTTTGCTTTTAAAATGACCACTGATTAAAACACATGTTCATAAGCTTGCTAAAATGATATAAGAAAGATGAATGCATATGCAGCTAATAAATATTAGAGCAATTATGGCTGCATGATTGATGGAATGATTGAATTTTGGAAGTTCTTATCGCACAGAGAGTTCTTGTTGTTCATCAAGATCCAACTGGGTGGAAACCTTGATGGAATGCATTCAAAAGTTCACAGTCCACAAGAGTGCAGTATGTAAAACTGCCATTGCATCTCTTTTTGCTCTCGGGTATCTCAGTGTGCACCACTCAGAAAGACAGACGATGAGAAGATGGCCTTAAAACTTTCACTGTCCCTGCTGAATCCAGCTGCACTATTATTTTGTATAATGAGCACCCAGCAATGCGTTCACACGCCAAAAATGTAACAACAATGGGATAATTGCAGTAGGCGTGCGATGCTGAGAAGACAAAAGGGCATTGAGCTTAAAACAGCCTGCTGTGTCAAACCACTGTGGGAGCTGTGATGTAATTCAACTAGTCAACAGGGGGACATGAAGAGAGTCAAAATGAAGGTTTTATTTAGTCTTGCGCTTCAGTGGCTGGTCAGGCATCTCTCCAGGAAAAGTGTGTAGAGAAATGAAAGCTTTTATACAGTTACAGGAATAAGAGGTCTTGTATAATAATAAGTCTGTGAAGGTTTTCTGTTATCACCTCCTTTATTTGGCGTAAGGCATAGAAGCCATTTCCTCCTTTAATGTGCCTAACAGGCATAGTGGCTACACTTCCTTCATAATGGATGACTTACACAGAGGCCACACATCCATTTGTGGAAATAAAGTACAGGTAACACTTTCTTTAATGTGATTGACAGCCACAGATGCCACAACTGCTTTTAACATTCCTGACAGGCACAGAGGCTACACGTCCTTAAAGCACCTGGCAGGCACAAGGGCTATATTTCCTTTAAGGTGACTGACAGATACAGAGCCTACACCTATTTTAATGCTACTGACAGGCATTAAGGCTACAACTTCTTTAACTCTACTAACAGGCACATAGGCTACACCTCCTTTAATGCAACTGACAGGCACTTCGGCTGCACCTCCTTTCAGGTGACTGACAGGCTCATAGGGTACACCTCCTTTAATGCGACTGACAGGCACACAGGCCACGCCTCCTTTAATGCGACTGACTCGCACAAACCACTTTTCTTTTAATGCGACTGGCAGGCATAGAGTCCACTCCTTTTTCACTTTGATCAACAGGCACAGAGACCATGCTTCCATTAATGCAGCTGACAGACAGGCACAAAGGTTACATCACCTTGAGTACAACTAACAGGTGCAGAGGCTACATCACCTTTAATGCGACTGACAGGCACAGAGACCATGTTGTCCTTTAATGTGACTGACAGACATGCACATGGGCCACATCACCTTTAATGTGACTGACAGGCACAGAAACCATGTCTCCTTTAATGTGACAGCCTCACAGAGGCCACACCTCTTTTAATGTAACTGGAAGGCATAGAGGCCACACCTTCTTTACCAGCACTAGCATGCACAGAGGTCATTCAGGCACAGAAGCCTTGCTTCCCTTAATGCAACTGACAAGCACAGAGGCCACACCTCCTTTACTGTGACTGACAGAAATAGAGGCCATATGTTTTTCACTGCGACTGACAGGCAGTAAACTAGTAATAAAACCAGTTACCATTGTTCTTGTCATGCTTTGTTAATACGGATACCTGAAGAGGACTGCAGAGAGCCATAATTGTTTTGTCTCCTGTGTAAATATTAATTTTTGTCATTTCCAAAGTGGAAAGGTTGTACATCTGGGTTGCTGTGTTCGGCCTTGACCCACTTCCCCACCTTGTGCCTCTGGATTTGAAGGGAGGTATTTTTATCAGATGTTGAGTTGCCTCAGGAGGAGAAGTTCTTCTGCTCTTGAAGGTAAAGGATGAGCAAGACCTCATGGAGTCTGAGTGGACTTGCTGCCTCAGTGTAAAGTAAAGACACTGTGTGTGGAACCAAGGCAGGAGTGAAGTATTAAATATTAATAACAGGTATTAGTGGTTTAATGATAGGCATTAATGATTAATTGTCTAACCTTTTATCATTCATTACAATATTATCAGAGTATTGTATTTTAAAAATTACCTCATGTTACTACATTTTAGTTCAATAGCTTGGATTAAAACAGAACCAAGCTGTGTAAATAGCATCAGATCTCTATGTGCCATATCTTTCACGACACTCTTCTCTGGTGAACAGAATGACAGCCGGTAGCTCTGCCTTCTCATAGCTCCAGGGTCTCCAGTTTAAACCTGACGTAGGTTATTATTACACCATGCGCAGTGTTCTGCATGTTATCCCCTCTCAGTGAGTTTTCTTTGGGTTCTCTGGTTTCTTCCATTCTCCAAAAAATGTACTGGTGAGTGGATTGGTTACGATTATCACCCTTAGGTGTGAATGAGTGCACATGGTGTCCCATCAAGGATGTATTCCGTCCTCAGGTGTAGTTTTCCCGGGATAGGCTCCAGATCTACTGCGACCCTGACCAGGATAAAGCTGTTACTGAATGAATGATGCATTAAATTTGGCCAAAATGAGGAATCGTATGGAAATGGTTTGCAAAAGCAGCCTTATTAGCTCGTCTGGCCGATGGGCGATGAGCTTATGCCATCATACTGTTGTCCGTCGTCCATGTGGCGTCATCCACATTTCATGACAATCGCTTCTTCTCTCTCAATTCTTCACCGATTTTTATTCTTTTTGGCAGGAAGGTAGGTCTGCCTGGGGTGCATATAGTTTCGACCCAAATTTGCATAATTGCAATTAATAATGAAGATATGTAGTAATTAATCAATCCCCAACGAGCAGTTTCCACACAGGTCGCTTCTTTTCCCTCAATTCTTCACCGATTTTGATTCTGGCATGAAGGTAGGGGGACCTAGGGTGCATATAACTTCTACCCAGATTTGCTTCATTACAATTATTAATGAAGTTATGGACTAATTAAGCCTTAATAAGCAGTTCAACAAAAATCGCTTCTTCTCGGTCAATTCCTCACCATTTTGGATTTTTTCTGGCAAATAGGTCGGTATTCCTAGGGTGGATATAGTGTCTATATATAGCTTGTATATAGTTTGCAACATTTATTGTGCAAGGTGGCCCACTTTAAATTGTTCCTTCTGGACTAGATGGGGCCGGAGTGAGCTACGCCGTCATTGATGGTCTCGTTAATACAACATCCTCTGGAATGGGATGTAAGGAAAGTGACAATAATGGGAATAGGAAAATGTAAGGAAAGTGACAATAACTTCCATACTGACTATACTGTATGTACAATCTACACTAATGTACCCCCTAGGGCTCATTATTGGACCTCAGGGTAACTATGTGTACCTTTTTAGAACCAAAAGGGTACATATATGTTCCCAGGCAGTGGTGGTACTTGAAAGTTTGTGAACCCTTTAGAATTTTCTATATTTCTGCATAAATATGACCTAAAACATCATCAGATTTTCACACAAATCCTAAAAGTAGATAAAGAGAACCCAGTTAAACAAATGAGACAAAAATATTTTACTTGGTCATTTATTTATTGAGGAAAATGATCCAATATTACATATCTGTGAGTGGCAAAAGTATGTGAACCTTTGCTTTCACTCCTGATGGTGGACTCATGAACATTAACATTAGCCAATGTGAGAGAGGCCTTCAGTTGCTTAGAAGTTACCCTGGGGTTCTTTGTGACCTCGCCGACTATCACGCCTTGCTCTTGGAGTGATCTTTGTTGGTCGACCACTCCTGGGGAGGGTAACAATGGTCTTGAATTTCCTCCATTTGTACACAATCTGGCTGACTGTGGATTGGTGGAGTCCAAACCCTTTAGAGATGGTTTTGTAACCTTTTCCAGCCTGATGAGCATCAACAATGCTTTTTCTGAGGTCCTCAGAAATATCCTTTGTTCGTGCCATGATACACTTCCACAAACATGCGCTGTGAAGATCAGACTTTGATAGATCCCTGTTCTTTAAATAAAACAGGGCGCCCACTCACACCTGATTGTCATCCCATTGATTGAAAACACCTGACTCTAATTTCACCTTCAAATTAACTGCTCATCCTAGAGGTTCACATACTTTTGCCACTCACAGATATGTAATATTGGATCATTTTCCTCAATAAATAAATGACCATGTATAATATTTTTGTCTCATTTGTTTAACTGGGTTCTCTTTATCTACTTTTAGGACTTGTGTGAAAATCTGATGATGTTTTCGGTCATATTTATGCAGAAATATAGAAAATTCTAAAGGGTTCACAAACTTTCAAGCACCACTGTAAAGGGTACAAGTAAGTACCTTTATTCGAAGGTACTGCCCCAGTGTCAAGCCGTTGTACCCCCAATAATGTAGTTTATTTTCTGAGAGAGTACTTGGACGATTATAGGACCTGAACTACACAATGGAAATAATATACAGCATAATAGAAATGAATTGGTTTATGCCTCTAGATTTGGCATATCTAAAAGCATGCTAAATGTTAGCTCACCCAGTAAGCCATGCTTGTGTTGCAAAAAGTACTGTTTGTGATATGGTCGTATCTGTTGCACCTGTTGGGTTAACAATTAACACTGCTGTTATAAAAAGGACACAACTTAAATACAGCCCATAAAACGTTGGAATTGTGTGACAGGCGTTCTTTTATAATACCGTTCCTTTCTTTCATCACCTCCCACCTGTCCTCTAACTGCTTTCTCTTTTCTTTTCTCTGACAGTTGAAAGGTCAAAAGGCCAGCAGGTGTGGATCAGACGCGCTTCCTCTTTAGGCGCCATCACCGTCCCCTACCTGACTGGCCAGTGGCCCCGTGATCCCTACGTGCTCTACCCATCGTGCATGAAAGACAAATCCACACAGGTAGGATCACTATACAACCTGCTTTAATTGCTGAGGTGTGTGTGTGTGTGTGTGTGTGTGTGTTCGTCTTTGTGGCTTGACTAGAAAGCCATGTGCTTTTGCTAACACTAGCAATGAGTGTGATGTAGCATTTGATGATGTTCTGCATTCAAACAGGACTTTCGACGTGGGAAAGTGAACACAGTAAGCCGGGCAATAACATGTTTGTACTAGGAGTCATAAGAACATCATATGCTCAGTAGTAACTAAGACAAATGATTTAGATCTATAAAAAGCTAATATCTTTTTATAGAATGTAGAGGCAAAATGACACAGGAAGTGAGACAAAGCTGTCAGGTATATCAACAATTCCCTCAGATGTGTTTGTAGATTACTAATAAAAGATTCCATATGACTAAAATTACACTTTAATTTCGATTTGAATTGACCACATTGAGTCATATTGAGAACCATCAGTAGAGCAACTCGTGAATACTGAGCTATTGGAAGTCCTAAAGTGGTGAGTACCACAGGAGTGGGCTGTTCATGTGGGATATTTCAGTGCAGCTTGTTTTATTCGGGTCAGAATGAAGCTTTTCAGAGACACGCAGCAAAGAATGGGACTTTTGCTTCGATGTCGAGTATTGCAAACGTTCTTTCTAAATGATCAACGATATTAATGATTCCTGATGAAACACTGATTGAGATTAAGTTGCTGTTTTCGAATGAAGGATGAAGATAAGGAAAGTACTAGTGCATCTCAAAAAATTAGAATACCATGAAAAAGTTCCTTTTTTTCATAATTTAATTAAAAAAGGTAAACTTTCATATATTCTATATTCATTACATGTAAAGTGAAATATTTAAAGACTTTTTTGTTTTAATTTTGATGATTATGGCTTATAGCTCATGAAAATCAGAAATCCAGTATCTCAAATTATTAGAATATTCCCTAAGATCAATCAAAAAAAGGATTTACAATACAGAAGTGTCCAACTTCTGAAAAGTATATTCATTTATACACTCAGTACTTGGTTGGGGCTCCTTTACCATGAATTACTGTATCAATGCGGTGTGGCATGGAGGTGATCAGTCTGTGGCACTGCTGAGGTGTTATTGAAGCCCAGGTTGCTTTGATAGTGGCCTTCAGTGTATCTGTATTTTTGGGTCGGGTGTTTCTCATCTTCCTCTTGACAATCCCCCGTAGATTCTCTATGGGGTTCAGGTCAGGCAAGTTGGCTGGCCAATCAAACACAGTAATATCATGGTCAGCAAACCATCTGGTAGTAGTTTTGGCACTGTGGGTAGGTGCTAAGTCCTGCTGGAAAAGGAAATCAGCATCTCCAAAAAGCTCGTCAGCAGATGGAAGCATGAAGCGCTCTAAAATCTCCTGGTAGATGGCTGTGTTGACTTTGGACTTGATAAAATACAGTGGACCAACACCAGCAGATGACATGGCACCCCAATCATCACAGACTGTGGAAACTTCACACTGGGCTTCAAACACCTTGGATTCTGTGCCTCTCCACTCTTCCTCCAGATTCTAGAACCGTGATTTCCAAATTAAATGCAAAATGTACTTTCATCTGAAAAGAGGACTTTGGACCACTGAACAACAGTCCATTTCTTTCTCTCCTTAGCCCAGATAAGACACTTCTGACATTGTCTCTGGCTCAGGAGTAGCTTGATATTAGGAATGCGAAAGTTGTATCCCCTTTCTTGAAGATGTCTGTTCGTGATGGGTCTTGATACACGGACACCAGCCTCAGTCCACTCCTTGTGAAGCTCTCCCAAGTTCTTGAATCAACTTTTCTTGACGATCCTCTCAAGACTGCCGCCATCCCTGTTGCTTGTGCACCTTTTCCAGCCACCCTTTTCAGCAATGACCTTTTGTGGCTTACCTTCCTTGTGGAGGGCATCAGTGATCATCTTCTGGACAACAGTCAAGTCAGCAGTCTTCTCCATGATTGTGGTTGTGTGTACTGAACTAGACCGAGAGATACACTGTGTTCATACTGTTTTACTCAAACTTGAAATGAAATATTCTAATATTTTGAGATGGGTTTTTTTTAATGTTTTTGTACTGTATGCCATACTAATTAAAATTAAAATAGAAAAATGCTTGAAACATTTTAGTTTATGTGCAATGAGTCTATAATATATAACATTTTCACTTTCTTAAATAACTGATGGAAAATATTGAACTTTTTCACAATATTCAAATTTTTTGAGATGCACTAATGTGTGTGTGTGTGTGTGTGTGTGTGTGTGTGTGTGTATATATATATATATATATATATATATATATACACACACACACACACGTTCTTATCATCAAATACTTTTATTCCATATTTTGTTTGTATTTTGGGGGGTTTTCTTCTTCTTCTTTCTGTTTTTTTTGGCGGTTGGCAAACCAACTTAAAGGTACATTACCGCCACCGACTGGGCTGGAGTGTGGAACAGGAGATATTGAGGCGGGGAAAAAACTATATTCTTTCAGCTATTCCTGTTTCTTTTAAATACCTGATAACCATTTTGGGGGTTTTGTTTTCAAATAGAGTTTTCATTTCGTCCTTGGTTGGTTCAGCAATACGCACCGTCATTTTGTTTTTCTCTACTCACAGTACATGAGCTGATAGCCTAGTAGTAGAGTAGCCAATCAGAGCGCACGATTACTCATATCCAGTGAATTTGGATAGAATAATTCCTATTATTTCATTGTGGATGGGAAACGGTGCTTTGAAAATTGCCCATGTTAATGTGGAACAGGCTTTAGACATGAGAACACAGTGGTGCTTGAAAGTTTGTGAACCCTTTCGAATTTTCTATATTCCTGTATAAATATGACCTAAAACATCATCAGGTTTTCCGGTAACTGTTGATCAGTCCTGCACACCAGCTTGGAGGAATTTTAGCCCATTCCTCCATACAGAACAGTTTCAACTCTGGGATGTTGGTGGGTTTCCTCACATGAACTGCTCGCTTCAGGTCCTTCCACAACATTTCAATTGGATTAAGGTCAGGACTTTGACTTGGCCATTCCAAAGCATTAACTTTATTCTTCTTTAACCATTCTTTGGTAGAACGACTTGTGTGCTTAGGGTCATTGTCTTGCTGCATAACCCACCTTCTCTTGAGACTCAGTTCATGGACAGATGTCCTGAGATTTTCCTTTAGAATTCGCTGTTATAATTCAGAATTCATTGTTCCATCAGTGATGGCAAGCCGTCCTGGCCCAGATGCAGCAAAACAGGCCCAAACCATGATACTACCACCACCATGTTTCACAGATGAGATAAGGTTCTTATGCTGGAATGCAGTGTTTTCCTTTCTCCAAACATAACGCTTCTCATTTAAACCAAAAAGTTCTATTTTGGTTTCATCCATATACAAAACATTTTTCCAACAGCTTTCTGGCTTATCCACGTGACCTTTAGCAAACTGCAGATGAGCAGCAATGTTCTTTTTGGAGAGCAGTGGCTTTCTCCTTGCAACCCTGCCATGCACACCATTGTTGTTCAGTGTTCTCCTGATGGTGGACTCATGAACCTTAACATTAGCCAATGTGAGAGAGGCCTTCAGTTGCTTAGAAGTTACCCTGGGGTCCTTTGTGACCTCGCCGACTATTACATGCCTTGCTCTTGGAGTGATCTTTGTTGGTCGACCACTCCTGGGGAGGGTAACAATGGTCTTGAATTTCCTCCATTTGTACACAATCTGTCTGACTGTGGATTGGTGGAGTCCAAACTCTTTAGAGATGGTTTTGTAACCTTTTCCATCCTGATGAGCATCAACAACGCTTTTTCTGAGGTCCTCAGAAATCTCCTTTGTTCTTGCCATGATACACTTCCACAAACGTGTTGTGAAGATCAGACTTTGATAGATCCCTGTTCTCTAAATAAAACAGGGTGCCCACTCACACCTGATTGTCATCCCATTGATTGAAAACACCTGACTCTGATTTCATCTTCAAATTAACTGCTAATCCTAGAGGTTCATATACTTTTGCCACACACAGATATGTCATATTGGATCATTTTCCTCAATAAATAAATGGCCAAGTATAATATTTTTTTGTCTCATTTGTTTAACTGGGTTCTCTTTATCTACTTTTAGGACTTGTGTGAAAATCTGATGACGTTTTAGGTCATATTTATGCAGAAATATAGAAAATTCTAAAGGGTTCACAAACCTTCATGCACCACTGCATGTGTCAGCTTTATTTGAACTACCATAAACAAGGACCACGATTAGGCCTAATATCAGATCAGATCATAGCTTTGGTTTTGACCGCATATTAACTGATCACACTGAGTATCTGACTGACAGGTTTGACCCCAATTTAGCATTTAATCTCGATGACTCATGAGAGCGTATCTTTCAGCACGTGCATGATGCAGTGTAGATGAACAGAGGAAGTCTAGATGTCCTACTTAGTGTAGTGATTATCTGCTGATCAAAGAGTCACAGGATCTGGGCGTGATTGTCGTAGCATGACACTTGGTTAAAGGTTGCATCAGTCGTATTCAAATATATATAAAAGTGTTCATCAGAGGAGAGCCGGCTTCAGATTTAAATACTAGTCAAATTTACTCTTGGGATCATCTCACGAAACTGTTGCAGATTGACAGTTTTACATTTTGATAGTTAAACGGGTAAAGAGTACAGCGGAGTGTGTCCTACTTGGACTGCTCAACTTTGTTTGCAATACAGAGATGAGATCAGAATATGAAACTCTGACATGACTAGATGAAGACATTCCCAAGAATGTAGTTCAAGATCACCTGCCCCCAGGTGCGTCCCTGAGATACAGATCAACGTGATCTCATACCCCCACCTGTCACCTGACGCCTCTGCTTTTAGAGATTTAGCACCTGCTGGAGCTGTGCTGATCCTGCAAGCGATGACCTTATGACCTCCTGGCTGGCTCCTTCCTCTAACACACAAAGCTCTGATTATGGCACTCGGGGTGTGTGTGTGTGTGTCCTGTTCTGCTTGTTAAGCTTCCTTCTTTATTCCTTCCTCTGCTTTATCTGCATTGTAATGCAGGTCATTTAACAGCTGCTCTTGTAGCCGGTTTAGTCCTGTACCCTTCATATCATGGCCAAAATTAGGAATACAATTAGGCCTACCATCTGATCAGTGACTTAGATTCTAACCACATACAGTATCAAATTACAATCAAATTACAAAGTGGCACGATTAGCGAGTCAGTAATAAGCGAGCGTTCGACCTCCGTTTAGAGGTTTTCACTAAATGACTCATTCTCCGGTATGAATGCAGACGCCATAGCCCACATCTTCATATCTCGATCTCCCGAACTTGATCTGTTTTTATTTTTATTTCCTTCTCAGCTCTGTTTGCATTCCTTTCTTCCATTGTAAGGAATGCAAAAATCTGTGTTATATATATATATATATATATATATATATATATATATATATATATATATATACACACACACACACACACACACACACACACACACAGTACTGTGCAAAAGTCTTAGTCAAATGTAAAGAAATGCTATCGACCAAAAATGGCTTAAAAAATAATGAAATTAACTCTTTCAACATTAAACAAATACTATAAAACAGTAATCGGAAGCCATACATGAAAAAGTCAGTATTTGGTGTGAGACGGACTCTTTGCTTTAAAAAAGCAAAAAATAAATACAACCCCGATTCCAAAAAAGTTGGGACAAAGTACAAATTGTAAATAAAAACGGAATGCAATAATTTACAAATCTCAAAAACTGATATTGTATTCACAATAGAACATAGACAACATATCAAATGTCGAAAGTGAGACATTTTGAAATTTCATGCCAAATATTGGCTCATTTGAAATTTCATGACAGCAACACATCTCAAAAAAGTTGGGACAGGGGCAATAAGAGGCTGGAAAAGTTAAAGGTACAAAAAAGGAACAGCTGGAGGACCAAATTGCAACTCATTAGGTCAATTGGCAATAGGTCATTAACATGACTGGGTATAAAAAGAGCATCTTGGAGTGGCAGCGGCTCTCAGAAGTAAAGATGGGAAGAGGATCACCAATCCCCCTAATTCTGTGCCGACAAATAGTGGAGCAATATCAGAAAGGAGTTCGACAGTGGGGTGGCACAGTGGTGTAGTGGTTAGCGCTGTCGCCTCACAGCAAGAAGGTCCTGGGTTCGAGCCCTGGGGCCAGCGAGGGCCTTTCTGTGTGGAGTTTGCATGTTCTCCCCGTGTCCGCGTGGGTTTCCTCCGGGTGCTCCGGTTTCCCCCACAGTCCAAAGACATGCAGGTTAGGTTAACTGGTGACTCTAAATTGACCGTAGGTGTGAATGTGAGTGTGAATGGTTGTCTGTGTCTATGTGTCAGCCCTGTGATGACCTGGCGACTTGTCCAGGGTGTACCCCGCCTTTCGCCCGTAGTCAGCTGGGATAGGCTCCAGCTTGCCTGCGACCCTGTAGAAGGATAAAGCAGCTAGAGATAATGAGATGAGATGAGATGAGTTCGACAGTGTAAAATTGCAAAGAGTTTGAACATATCATCATCTACAGTGCGTAATATCATCAAAAGATTCAGAGAATCTGGAAGAATCTCTGTGCGTAAGGGTCAAGGCCGGAAAACCATACTGGGTGCCCGTGATCTTCGGGCCCTTAGATGGCACTGCATCACATACAGGCATGCTTCTGTATTGGAAATCACAAAATGGGCTCAGGAATATTTCCAGAGAACATTATCTGTGAACACAATTCACCGTGCCATCCGCCGTTGCCAGCTAAATCTCTATAGTTCAAAGAAGAAGCTGTATCTAAACACGATACAGAAGCGCAGACGTCTTCTCTGGGCCAAGGCTCATTTAAAATGGACTGTGGCAAAGTGGAAAACTGTTCTGTGGTCAGACGAATCAAAATGTGAAGTTCTTTATGGAAATCAGGGACGCCGTGTCATTCGGACTAAAGAGGAGAAGGACGACCCAAGTTATCAGCACTCAGTTCAGAAGCCTGCATCTCTGATGGTATGGGGTTGCATTAGTACGTGTGGCATGGACAGCTTACACATCTGGAAAGACACCATCAATGCTGAAAGGTATATCCAGGTTCTAGAGCAACATATGCTCCCATCCAGACGACGTCTCTTTCAGGGAAGACCTTGCATTTTCCAACATGACAATGCCAAACCACATACTGCATCAATTACAGCATCATGGCTGCGTAGAAGAAGGGTCCGGGTACTGAACTGGCCAGCCTGCAGTCCAGATCTTTAACCCATAGAAAACACTTGGCGCATCATAAAACGGAAGATATGACAAAAAAGACCTAAGACAGTTGAGCAACTAGAATCCATTATCTCACTAGAATACATTTTCTCAGTTTAAACATTTGATATGTCATCTATGTTCTATTCTGAATAAAATATGGAATTTTGAAACTTCCACATCATTGCATTCCGTTTTTATTTACAATTTGTACTTTGTCCCAACTTTTTTGGAATCGGGGTTGTAGTAGTCTTAGGTCCAGTGAGTGCAGTTTTATGCGGAAATGATCTGTAGGTTTTACTGAGCATCTTCTAGAACCAGCCCCAGTTCTTCTGGACACTTTGACTGTCACATTCGCTTCTTCATTTTGCACCAAAACCCAGCAGCCTTAATTATGTTTTCTTTTTTAATCTGAAAAATGCTCTGTTATGGAATATACTACTCAGATACCTTTTTTTTCTGTAACATTTAATTTTGTGCTGGAAAATGAAATGAACGTTTGGACTCTAAAATGTTTTGTGTTGTTGAATTGGTAAGTCATAAAATAGAAATCTATAACAAAGTTTGTCAGAAAAAAAAAAAAACAATAGGGTGCCGAAGACTTTTGCACCGTACTGGACCTTGTGTTAAAAAGAAAATAATGCACTAAGTTGAAATGAGATTTTACTCCGTGTGACGATATTAATATTAAACATCAACAAAACCACGTTGTAAGAATTGGAACTATTTATCTCGGTTGATGTCTGTCAGATTAGTGCAGGGTTGGCTTTTTTTCCCCTTCTCCTGAAAATACTACTGCACATGTAGATTTTAACATATGACCCACACTTTGCTTTGCGCTGCTCCAACCTCGTCTGTGCTGACACTTGGACTAGGCCTTGGATCTGTTTGCACAACACCCACACCCCCTACATGTACATTAATATACCCATGTTCCCTCTTATTTATACCGCAAGCTGGCCTAGTGGTTAGCGTGTCCACCTCTCGATCGGGAGATCACAAGTTCTCCTCGCAGTCGGGTCATACCAAAGACCATCATAAAAATGGTACCTAATGCCATCTAGCAAGGACGCTGCAATACAGATGTGAGTAGGGAGTCAAACTCCTGTGGTTACCAGAGGACCGACCCCCACTGTAACCCTAGCTGTATAATAGGCGAGAGGCTGAGGGCTAGAGAAGCGAAGATCAGCGCCGCCCTTAAGGACCTGGTTAGTACTGGAACAAGAGACTGCCTGGGAAGACCAGGTCCTGGCATGGGAAAGACTTTGAATTTGACCCCTTATTACTTGCGAAAATCGGAGATTTTTGCAAGTATGTTGATCTGTCCGTTTGTCTGTTGGTGCTCTAGCGTCATCATTTCTTGACCAATCTTCACCAAAATGCACAGGCCAACTCACTAGGGTCACACAAAGACATCATTAGTTTTTGGTAGGTCAAGGAACAAAGGTCAAGGTCACCAAGGTCAAATCTTGTAAAAACACCTAATTGGCCATAACTTCCGTTTCTTTGTGATTTTTGCAAGTATTGTGATCTGCACGACGTTTCATTTTAAATATTTATGAGATTTCTTAGCAATTTCATGGCCTCTACCTCAGCCAGATGTTGCACAGTATTACAACTGTGCACTTTATTCCAAATATAGTCCATGGATACTGTTGCTACACTGTCAGAAATAGGGGTACAGGAGGAGTCCATTTCTGTACCTTAAGGTACAATCTATACTAATGTCCCCCCTAGGGCTCATTATTGGACCTTAAGGTAACTATAGTATGTGTTCCTTTTTAAGGCCTAAAAGGTCTCCAAATATATTCCCAATCAGTATATAAAGGATACAAATAAGTACCTTAGAGGGTACTGATCCATTGACAAGCTGGTGTATCCCTAAAGGTGCAATAATATACTTTGTTTTCTGAGATTGTACCATCTCTATTACACTTTTAGATTTTTCCTTTTCTGCTTGTATCCAAGTAAATTCTGCTTGATGTAAATTCTATTTTGCCATCGACCTTCATAAAAAGCATTCCGCTTCACGTCATACAGTACTGTGTTGGGGTTACACATGTGTGACCAGTGAAATTTGAATTTGATTTGAATTTCAACTCGTACGAACAAAACGACATTGTTTTATACCCAACCCAAGAAAATTGGGCGACCATCTGTGACAATGAAACCCTGAATTTCTTCTGAATGATTCGAGCTCGTTCAGGTGTCGTCGTCCGATCCGTGCACGTCTCGTCACGTCTGATTTCCGCCGAGCAGGATTTTCGCTTGTGACTTTGGAACCCACCTTATATGAGAGAAGCTCAAATTTCTGTCGTTTACTTAATTTATTTCTAAAAAGACTCTTTAATAAAAAATGATTAAATACACTCCAGCCTCGCAGTAGTCTAGCTGTTGTTTTTCGACTTCAGGAACATTTATTAAAGCCAGACATTCTTTCTGTTATTTATAGTGTTGTTTTAAGACACCCGGTTCCACTTGATCGCCCATGTTATAAAGCCAGTAGCGGAGTCACTTGCCGAGCTCTCGTATGATCTCGCATGCATCCTGTTTTCACTGCTGCAGACACAAACCAAAGCCACACAGGATCTCTGCTCAGCTCACACACAGCGACACACTCCTACAAAGCTGCAAATGTACCCAGCATGCAAATCGACCCTGTTTTGCTGCTTTCTCGTTATGAATATCGTGTTTCATGGATGTCCTTCTGCAAAGAGCTTGCTTTAGTGTGCGTACACCATGAAGACTGGCAGAACTGTTCGGTGGACAAATCATAAATTCCTTAGCTAGCTCACCAGGTCACAGGTTTTGCCTGGAAATCTAATTGACGAATCATTCAGCTTAAAAGTGGTAGCTAATGTAATAATGTACAGCAAGCTATTTTCCCTGTTAAGTGCATGAACGAGTGTAGGATTATATTGATGTCCCTGACTCAAACTCTGAAAGTCATTTTGGATATGAGCTACGGTGTTTGGGCTTCACATCACATGTAAAATTATTATCTGAATCTAGCTAACATGTTTACTTTCTTTCGATGTGTTGTGCTAGCTTGACTTTATCTTTTATTTTGCACAGATTAGTCAGTGTTTCCACGTACCCATGCGTTTCTGATGCTGAAAAGTTCATTTGACATCCGTGCATCAAATAAAATTTTTTTTTTTAAATCGTTCTCCTCGTATGTAGACGTGTGTGGTGCAGCAGGTGGTGGGATTCGGAAACACACTGTAGTTTCAGCATTGATGTCCTGTTTAGATTTGGTTGAGGAAGGCAAATAGGAAAGAAGCAGGGTTTGTTTTTCTTTTTCTGGATGTTGAACGTACTTGTCCACCAGGCAACTTAAAAAAAAAAAAAATAAAAAAAATATAGACACAACATCTGCTTGTCTCAGACGCCTGGTGTACTGATTTGTCCATGGCTGTTGATGTGATAGTGTGGGAAAATCAGAATCGGAAAGTTAGTTACCGAATGAATTAGGATTACAGAACTGAATCTCAGTGTAAAAATGGCTCTTGGACCAAAAAAAACCTGCATCAAGATGTTGCATTATATATATATATATATATATATATATATATATATATATATATATATATATATACTACCATTCAAAAGTTTGGGGTCACCCAGACAATTTTGTGTTTTCCATGAAAAGTCACACTTTTATTTCCCACCATAAGTTGTAAAATGAATAGAAAATATAGTCAAGACATTTTTCTGGCCATTTTGAGCATTTAATCGACCCCACAAATGTGATGCTCCAGAAACTCAATCTGCTCAAAGGAAGGTCAGTTTTATAGCTTCTCTAAAGAGCTCAACTGTTTTCAGCTGTGCTAACATGATTGTACAAGGGTTTTCTAATCATCCATTAGCCTTCTGAGGCAATGAGCAAACACACTGTACCATTAGAACACTGGAGTGAGAGTTGCTGGAAATGGGCCTCTATACACCTATGGAGATATTGCACCAAAAACCACACATTTGCAGCTAGAATAGTCATTTACCACATTAGCAATGTATAGAGTGGACTTCTGATTAGTTTAAAGTGAACTTCATTGAAAAGAACAGTGCTTTTCTTTCAAAAATAAGGACATTTCAAAGTGACCCCAAACTTTTGAACGGTAGTGTATGTATATTTTTTTTTCAGTGTGTGATTATTTGTCATATCAGGTGATAGCTCCTGAAGATATTCTACACTAAAGCTGGCCTGAGTTTCCCAAAAGCATCGTAGCACAAAGATTACCATTAAATGGTACAGTAGAACAAGCAACACAATGAACACTCTTCTAGTTAAGATGCTCTTAGTGTTAAGAGGCTTTTGGGAAACCCACCCCTGATGGGGACACACAGACTATCCTAAGACATCTGTTATTAATCTTGGGTTAGATTGGTACATTGTATTTTGTCTGTTATCAGTCAGTCCCAGTCCCAGACCTTCATCCATGTCTGTTTTCACCCACTGTAAGATTAAAATCTTATATACGACCACAACCTCCCTTTAAAAGAGACATTTAAAAAAAAAAACTTTTTTGAAATCTATGTCCCCTACAAGAGGTTGTTTTTTTTTCCCTCTCCACAATTTTTAAAAGTCCAGGCTCCGAACAAGTCTAGACTGAAGATGAGACTAAAGCCAAAGCTCTACGTATGTTTACAGGCAATAGAGTGTTCAGATTTAATATGTTATTAAGTTCCTCTTAGCAAAACTGTCAGTGCGTATGAGTAATGCGTATCTCACACCTCTGCACAGCTATGCTGATTTTCAGATTTCCTGGAATTGCTTTTGAAGTGGGTGAGGTATAGATCACATGTAGGCTGGGAACTAAATGTATGCGAAGAAGGTACACGTTAAATGAGCCTCAGATTTACATGCGTTATTCGTTCATGTAAATAGCAAACGTGCCATTGTGACACAAATGTATAAAGTTGTGAAGGTTTGTCCTGGTGCACGATGCGTTTGATATAAAACTGGATATAAAGGGTATTTTCTGAGCTGTGTTTGGTTTTTGTTTTTCCTCTGTAACTCGTGCTATAGGTTACAGCTCAAACTTGCATACACAAGTTTCATTTTTAAACAGTTACCGGAAAGTTCCAGAAAGTTACACTTCCGGTATTTTAGTACTAACATACCTCTGAGGGAAAGTTAGCAATATTAGCTAGTAATGACGGAGATTACAATACAAGGTACCATGGATGTGCTACTCCAGCCATAAACTTAAAAGTTATAAAGTTGTAAGTAAAGTTTATTTATTTATTTATTTATTTATTTGACACTTTCAACAAAGCGCTTTACAAGACCCATTAAGAGCATACAAAGGACAAAGAAAGACATAAAAGACAAACAACACTAAAATACTTAAAATGCAGAGCAATGCAACATACAACCCAAACATCTGTCGAAGCAGATACGTCTTTAACTACCAGATGGAATAAAACATGGCGGGATGTGCTGTTTATTTTCTTATAACAGCACATCACAAGCATCGAAAGTGCTTTATTCCTCTTATACCACAGCAATTTTCAAACAATTGCAAGTTTTCATTGATTAAAGAAAAATGCATTGAACTTTTATTCAGTTATTGTTACGTTTAATGTAGTGGAAGGTCTATGAAACAAACGAGGGAATTAGTCAGCACCTCTTAACCAATCAGAATCCAGGATTCGCCAGTTCGTTGGGTAATTTAGTACAAAATGGTGGGATGAGGGGAATGTGCTGGCTGTCCTCATAAATATAAGGATAAATGCCGATCAGATGTGGTGTTATTAATGTGATGTCAAAGGAGTCTGAGGTCTTTTCTTATAGCAGAAGCAAAAATCATGATATAACAATGAAATAAAATTTATCTTAATTTGGGGAAAAAATATCCAAGAAATTATTAAAGTGGTCTTATATACACTTGGGTAATAAATGTATTTTACTACTACTACTACTACTACTACTACTACTAATAATAATAATAATAGTAATAATATTTTTTTTGCCAAGAAGCCTTTATTTGTCAAATGTACAGTTGTGGTCAGAAGTTTGCATACAGTGATATGAATGCCATCTTGGATATGGATGTCATGGCAATATTTGGGCTTTCAGTAATTTCTTTGAACTGTTCTTTTTCTGTGGCAGAATGATTTTACAGCATACAGCTTTAATTAAAAAAAAAACACTAGAATTTGGTGCACAACTTTTAATTTTCTTTGGGTTTTCTGAAATCAACACAGGGTCAAAATTATACGTACAGGGTCAAAAATTTACATATGCTCACTTAGATTATTAATTCAGAGGTGCTGAAACTTCCAAAATGTCTCTCATCTTGCCAAGGCCAAGGTCTCTTAACTTCCTGTTAGTGATCATGATTGACTCCAGCTGGTAGCTTCTCCGTGCCTTCATAAAAAGGGTTTGTTTACAGCACTCATTGGATTGACCAACAAACAGTAACATGGGAAAGTCCAAGGAGCTCAGTGCAGATCTGAGAAAGAGAATTGCAGATATACGCAACTCCGGAATGTCTCTTCGAGCCATTTCTAAACAACTGCAAATTCGAAGATCAGTTCAAACAATTGTATGCAAGTTATTGTGAGGTGGAGTCACTTTGCCAAGTCACTTTGCTTCAAGGAAACCCAAACTGTCACCCTCAGCTGAAAGGAAATTGGTTTGGATGGTCAGGAACAACCCCGGAACCATCATGGCACAGCCCTGCCATGAACTGGAAGCTGATGGTGATCTGAACTGTAGACAGTGATCCATGGACTAAGAGGCTGCTACCCAAGAAATAACCCCCTGCTCCAAAACTGACACCTTCAAGCTTAACTAAAGTTTGAAGCTGACCACACAGACAAAGAAAAAAGCCTTCTGGAGGAAAGCTGTATGATCAGATGAGACAAAGATTGAGTTGTTTGGCCACAATGACCACCATGTACAGAGGGACACTGTACCAGCTGGTGGTGGTGGTAGGATCATCATGCTCTGGGGCTGGTTTGCTGCCATTGGAACTGGCTCATTGCACAAAGTGGATTGAATAAAGAAGGAGGACTACCTCAGAATTCTTCAGCATAAACGATCAGAAACTTGAACACGACTTGGAAGTTACAACAGGACAATGAACCCAAATGCGCATCAGAGCTGGTTGTGGAGGATAAAGCAGGTTAACATTAAGCTTAAAACAAGTCCTGACTTCAACCCTATTGAAAATATATGGACCGTGCTTATAAGTAGAGTCTATGCCAAATTGAACTCTACCATGAAGAGTCGTGAAATATCCAACCAGAATTCTGCCAGAAGCTTGGTAAACAAAAATGTTTGGTCAAGGTGAATCTTGTGAAGAAACATTTTACCATTAACATTAGGTGTGCTTTATGAACATTTTTGACCCTGTGTGTATAATTTTGACGCTGTATTCATTTCAGAAAACCCAAAGAAAATTAAAACTTGTGCAGCAAATTCTAGTGGTTTTTTTTAATTAAAGCTTTATGCTGTACAATCATTCTGCCCCAGAAAAAGAACAGTTCAAAGAAATTACTGAAAGCCCAAATATTGCCATGACATTCATATCCAAGATGACATTCATGTCACTGTATGTAAACTTCTGACCACAACTGTACACTCAAGCACAGATTTACCGTAAGCACACCGTGAAATTCCTCCTCTGCATTTAACCCATCTGAAGCAGTGAACACACACATTCATACACAAGTGAGCACTGAGCACACTCACATACTCGGAGCAGTGGGCAGCTATGCTACAGCGCCCGGGCAGCAGTTGGGAGTTAGGTGCCTCACTCAAGGGCACTTCAGCCCAACCTCAGCCCATGGCTGCCCCATGTTAAACTAACTGCATGTCTTTGGACTGTCGGGGGAAACCGGAGCACTCGGAGGAAACCCATGCAGACACAGGGAGAACATGCAAACTCCACACAGAAAGGCCCTCGCCGGCCACGGGGCTCGAACCCAGAACCTTCTTGTTGTGAGGCGACAGTGCTAACCACTACAACACCGTGCATTTAATATCAGAGTTTCCACAAACATGGCTCTTCACCTGATATAGAAGCTAAATATACCATACATACTCTACTCATGTTAAAAATCCTAAATACTAATTGTTAAACTTGTAATACTAAATATAAAGGATAAGAAAGTTTCCTAGCCTGAGATATACAAAAAAACACTTTTACTTACAATACAAAATATTGGACATGTATGAAAAATAAGTCTCATCTCATTATCTGTAGCCGCTTTATCCTGTTCTACAGGGTCACAGGCAAGCTGGAGCCTATCCCAGCTGACTACGGGTGAAAGGCGGGGTACACCCTGGACAAGTCGCCAGGTCATCACAGGGCTGACACATAGACACAGACAACCATTCACACTCTCACCTACAGTCGATTTAGAGTCACCAGTTAACCTAACCTGCATGTCTTTGGACTGTGGGGGAAACCGGAGCACTCGGAGGAAACCCACGCGGACAACATGCAAACTCCACACAGAAAGGCTCGCCAGCTACGGGGCTCGAACCCGGATCTTCTTGCTGTGAGGCGACAGCGCTAACCACTACACCACCGTGCCGCCCCTGAAAAATAAGTCAAATTTAAAATTTGAGCAATACTATGATACTACTACTACTACTACTACTAATAATAATAATAATAATACATTTTACATGTAGCTAAATGTCCTTTATAAAATTTTTATTCAAATAAAATAATTTGAGAAAAAAATTATAAACCAATTACGAAGAACAGTAAAATAAATCATAATGCAAAAATTAAAAACATTTAATTAAAGTAAAATTAAATAAAAGTACAATTAGGTAGATGGAGATAAAAACTTAATACATTATATACTGTGTATAAATGCTATAAAAATTTATGGTATTTCTTTTAAATCATAGATTGGTGAATATTTAATAGTAATATAATATTCAAATGTGTAAAGGAGATATAGCAAGAACTGGACTTGCAAAAAAGTGACAAAAATATGTTTGGGATATATATATATATATATATATATATATATATATATATATATATATATATATATATATATATATAATATAATAAAGGGTAAGTCAAAAAGTTCTAAGACAGATGTTATAATTTCAAAAAGAATTCAAAAAAAGAGTACAAAGAAGGAATTCTCCAATGGAAACATTGCTTGCAGAAGTGTTTAGACTTAAATGGAGGATATGTAGAGAAATAGCTGTTATTTTCATAAATAAAGATTTTTTTTATTTGCCTTCTGCCTTACAGTTAATAGGGCCAGAAAAGGAATGAAGCATGTATTAGCCGTAAAAGTTGGTCCATGTGCACTAGCTCTTCTTGGCTCAGGACTTTTCTGGGTCTGTCTTTAATCCTGGAGCTGTGAGAGCTGTGGTGTGGCTTTACTGTGCTGGGAAACACACACAGGCAGGTGGTGAAAAGACTTGGCAGCGTTCGAGCTCTCTTGGCTCTTTTTTAATAGAAAGCCGACGTGATTGCCTTCAAAGCCACTCTGCGTTTCCTCGGTCGGCTCTTGAGCTGATCTATCTACAAAAGGCTTGTCTACGAAATGGGACTTCCATCTTCTAGATGAATGGAGTCTTCTGCGAGACCTGCTGCAGCTGTGAGTGCTCCAAAAACGGTTCAGCTTGGCCTGCTGATGTTTTTTTTTAATCCTCTCCTCAATATATTTTCCTCCAGAAACGTAGCAACACACACAGGAATGCTGTTAAAACAAGTGTGATACACCAGTTGCCTGTGATTCAGAAGAATCTGGGAAGAAAAAAAAAAAGCTTTTTCTTTTTTCCTCCTCCTGACTGTGGGTGGGGGTGCTGGACACACATCACCATGAGAGATGGGGTCTTCTATTTATAGACGTCTGCTTTGTCGTAATAACTTATTAATCACACTGAGCCACGGCGTCGCTATTTCTAATTTCCTCTTCAAGCCCAGAACAGTCCAGTTTTTCATATGTGTGGTGATGGTGGTGGAGGTTTTAGCACAAAGATCTGTTTAGTCACAGAGATCCTAGCTGCTGCTATTTAGATGAAATAATAGAGATTTCCCAAGTGATTTGTAACGGGTTTTCCCTTCTACAGCCCCGGGGGGCACCATGCTTGCACAGCTGGTGGAGGATTTCTATCCAAAACATCCTGTTTCTCTAGAAACTTCACTTTTACGACATCTACAATAACTGCTTAATTCTGGACCAGACCCTTCTTCTTCCCTTAAATTAGTTGCACTCAGAAGTCACGTAATTGATTGATTTGATTATGGTTGACCTGTCTGCAAAGGAAATGTCATATGATGTTAATATTAACACATTTGTTCACAGAAGGCCTTGGAGTTTGTTGGAGATATCGAAACAAAGAGCAGTATAAAGAACATAAGTGTGATGGGGGGAATTCCAGGTTGTGGAAAAGGATCAATCCGGGTTTGGTTATAAAAATGACGTATGATATAAAATGGCTCAGCCATGGCCTGAAGGTTAAAGAAGCAGACTTGGTGCCAAAAGGTCATAGGTTTGATTCCCTGGACCAGCAGGAAAATGTGTGTGTGAGGGGTGAATGAACTTTCCCCTCCCTTTACATCCATAGCTGAAGTGCTCTTGAGCAAGGCACCGAACCCACAACTGCCTGCTGTTCGGGCTATGTGTGTGTGCACCTCCTCAGATGATTATAAATGCAGAGAATCCTAATTTCTCCTCGGGGGTTAATAGAATATACAAAAAAAATATAAAAAATCTGGCACAATCATGATTCTGCCTAGAGGAGGTCGTGCACTAATTTTCAGTAACCCGGAAAGGAAAGAATCCATCAGAGGTACAACCAAGAGACGAATGGTAACGTGCTACGCGATGCTCCCACCACCATGCTTCACTGTCAGAATGGTGTTCTCAGTGTGATGAGTAGGGTTAGATTTCTGCCCAATGTACCACATTGTACTAAGGCCAAGTATCACTCAAATACTTCCAAAGTATTGTTATAATCACAGTCCTAAAGTTTTGTGTATCATGTGAATTTTTATAGTTTAATTATTTGCTAAAACTTATTTTAATTAAATAAATTGTGCTACGTGTGTGTGTTGTGTCAGACTCCTGGATGCTGGAGTGAAGACTCATCAGAGGGAGAGCTGAGGAACACACACCAGCGCTCGGCGACCTGGGGCTGCGCCGAACAGCTTAAAGAGGTAACAGGTGTATACACACACACACACACACACACACACACAGGCGAAAAACAAGCATGCCTATGAGTCTTCAAGTGTTGCTCTGTGGTCATTGTCTCCACTGCGACTCAGGGAGCTATTGCGGTCACAAAAGTGCTGAGTTTGCACTTTAGCGCCTTGAAATAATCAGATTAACAACGGAGGCATGAGAGAGGGGAGGTCAGATCTAAAAACCCTTTACCCAGCGCCACACAGGCTTGCGACACTGCAGTGTATAACTTCCGCTGTGGCTTTTATGCATCCTGCTCCGCTAGCGCTGCGTTAGGAGCAGCGTTAGCCACATCAGTGGCAGCTTCATCTGGGCTTCTCCACCCTCATCTGTGTATAGTTAGATAAGCCATTCTGCTTGTGTACCAAGCCACTTCCTGTTTGAGCTTTGGCCACGCACTTTTCCTCCAAAACCCCCGAATGAATAAACCCAGTATGCACTAAAGAGCTGCAGCAGTGGTGTGTGTGTGTAATTGTCTATTAATAAGTATTTGTGTAATAAGTATATTTGTGTTTCATAATTGTCTGCCTGTGCATTTGTGTTTGTGTATATTGTGTGTGCAGTGACACTTTTTTGAAAATTTGTGTGCATATGAATATGTGCATGCTTTGACCTATTTGAATATGTATATATCTGTTTGTACTGTGCGTATGTATCTCCTGTGTGTGTGCGCGCGCGTGCACTTTGACCAATTTAAATGTATATATCTGTTTGTACAGTGTATACGTGTTTGTGTGTGAAATGTATTTGTATATGCATATACATTTATGCATGTGTGTGTGTGTGTGTGTGTGTGTGTGTGTATTTACATCTATAGTTTTGAATGCGTTTCTGTTCTGTAAATGTGTGTGTAGGGGGGGTTCACATTGTCTAATTTGTGTGTGTGTGTGTGTGTGTATACATTTATTCAAAGGCATGTGTATATATTTGAATGTGTTTCTGTTCTGTGTGTGTGTGTGTGTGTGTGTGTGTGTAGTGACACATCTGCATGTGAATGTAGGTTTGTATGTATGTGTGACCAATAAATATATCTAGAATTTGTGTGTGTGTGTGTGTGTGTGTGTGTGTAATGTACTTCTCTATTTTGATCACTATCTCCCTCACTGCATGTGCGTACACTATCTGTCGTTCACACTGTGACTATGTATATACTGTATGTTTATACATTATGTACCATGTGTATGTGTGTGTGTGTGTGTGTGTGTGTAATAATGACTCATTTGCATATGTGTGTATGTATGTGTGCATGTACGCCTGTGTCTGATCCATTTGAGTATGCATATACTATGTTGATACAGTATGTAAAGTGCGTGTGTGTGTGTGTGTTCACAACAGTATGCTGCAGTTTCTGCACGTTTCATCTCTTGTGCTTGGGTTAGACATCTTGTAAGTCATCTCAAGCCTTTTGAAGTGGCTTAAAGTTGTTAGTTTTTTTTTTCTTTCAGTTCTAGGTATGTGCTGATAATTGGTTATACTATATATCATGATATTTCTATCATGGATGCTTCAGTATATGGATGAAGCTCATTAAGCAGGAAGTTGCTTTCATGAAGACTGTAAATCTATAAAATACTAGGTGAGGACTGTGTTATGTATGTGTTATGAAATTTAGCCAGTAATTACAATAAGTGCAGTATCACTTAGCAGATAGTAGCGTTTAATATCGTGTAAAGGTGCTAAATGTGATGTGTCCTACATGCTTTTGAAATGCCACACATGCAAAATTTCACAGTGGCCTGTGGTTGACCTGAAAATGCAGCAGCAATTTTCACCCCAGTAAAAGCGTTTCTCATGCACACTCATCACCACGTCGCTCCGTTTTTACTTCACTATGATCTCCATCTCTCACCAGTGAACTTCTCCACTGTATAACGACTGGCTAATCAGTACGATTAGCATAACTGCTAGCAAGTGCACAGCTCATGTTTTGTTTGCCACTAAATAAAATAGCACACGTTTTCAAGATGATAAGTCACGAAGATACACACTTCTAAAGCTGTCGACACACTAAGCATTTTTTTTTCTATTGGAAAAGTGCTGCCGGAGCGCATTTTGTGCTGATGTGGACACAAAGCAGCTTATACTACTCACGCATCATATCCACAAGAGCATTGCTAGCTAGCGAGTCAAATATATATATCAAGAAATCTACAGCTTTTTCAGTTTAGTTAAAAAGCATTGCTCAGTTAATATAAATGTATTTGTATTTGACATTGTCACAAAGCAGCTTTATGTCAAAAAACAGCAACAAGCTAATGACGGTTGAGTTTACACAGAACAGTGTGTAAAACAACAAGAACAAACTAGATAGAGACTGTGACTAAAGTCACAGTAATTTGTGCTAGCTGTTACAAACCAGGACGTCTGGTCACCATACCTTATAGATCCGGAATGGTAAGAGATAGAGAATGACGCTTAGTGAGGAAAAGTTATGTCCCGCTATCCTGAACAAAATTGAAAAAAACTGATTGAAAAAATCATGAAAATTGACAGTTATAAGTGATTGAAAAAAAACCCATTTTTCATAGACCATTCTAGTTCAGTGATCCAGATCAGCACCAAAAGTCATAGCAACGTAATTCAGCCCAGAAGTATTCTTCATGTGAAATTTGGTGATGATTAGTTGAAAACTGAGGGAGAAATGGCATCCTAAAAAACATAATAATAATAACAACAACAAGTGTTACCAGGCAAAACAAACCTCACCCGGTAGCACTTATGATGAATATTGAAGGAAGACATAGCGAAAAAACGATTTTGACCTTTTTGGTGACCTTGACCTTGATTTTGACCTTGTGTATGAACATACTTGGCCAATAAACATGGTTCTGATTCTGATTCTGTGCTGCTCTCAGCCAATCAGAACACACCGTACTGTCTCAGCCAATCAGAACACACCGTACTGCGTGATTGTTACACTCTTACATTCTTACAGCATGATGACATAGTGGCTACCGCCTCTATATGAAGCAGTAGCCACAAAAACCTTGACCATGACCCCCAAAATGTTGGAGGTTCTATTTGAGACCAATGCCCATCTATTCTGAAAGTTTCATGAAGATTGGTCCAGCCGTTTTCCCATAATATCATTAACAAAGAAACAAACAAAGAAACCCCACCGAAAACAATACCTCGCCTCCTGGTGGACTCTGTCCCGGGCGAGGTAATAAGAATAATAATAAAGTAGAAAGATCCTGATTAAGAGTAACAATTTGCACCAGCGCTGCTAGCGCAAATTTTTTAAAAAACATCAAGCAGTCATCAGTTCTGCACTTGGAAACACCTTGGAGGGCAGAAGATAAAGGTCCAAAGACTGTTTTAAGTGTAAAGGAAGGCTACAGTAACTCGGGTAACTACTCTGTACATCTGTATTGAGCAGAAAAGCATCTCAGGATGCATAACATGTTGAACCTTGAAGCAGATGGGCTCCAACAAGAGTAAACCACATGGGGTTCCACAACCATCAGCCAAGAACAGTGTGGATACATTCAGGAAATTGGCTAGGTAAAGAATGGGAAAACTATTAGGCGGCATTTTCTGTCCAGTTGGACGTTCGTAGACTGACTGGCATTTCCACCCACAGAACTGCGGTATTTCTGGTTATTTCAAGTGAATGCACTGAATTTCTCTGCAACTCTACAACTATGGCAACAGTACGTGTTTTCAATTATCTTGTAGTTAATCTGGGACTCTGGTACCCATAACAATAAAAAAAAAAGGTCCTAATTTTCCCTCAGCACCACAAAACAGACACGACATGAATACACAGCCGACTGTGGGAAACTGTTGCACAAAAGCAAAAATGATTTTCAGAGCACACAGTATCATTGTTGATTTTGCTTCAAGTTTGCTTCTGGAAAAAAAAAAGAGAGAGAGAGAGAGAGAGATCCTGTTAGCACTGCATGTTGTGTTACTATAGTGAAGTAACCAAGTGTTAAAGCAACAACACGTTTCTACTATTAGCGTAAGGACAGAGAATTGGAGAACCTGTCCGGACTTGTCCTGGTGTGTCAAAACAGTATATTGTTTGTTTGCCACCACTGGTCCCTTTATATACGGTAATCACAGAGCTGGAGTTTAAGATTTTAGATATGAAGGAGCAAAGTAGGGGTGAGAACACACAAAGGGGGCAGCATTTAATAACGTATAAAAGATAACAGGATTTGGTAAAAACAAATGCCTTGATTAGTTGAGCTAGATAACATTTTTTAAATCTGCATGAACTTGAGAGAAGTTTTAAACCTCTTGTAATTCCCTTTTCAGCCAACAAGGAACAGGTTCTTGAACCAGTTCCATTCAGGATTCTTTGAACTTTAATGCCAGCTAGCGATCTGGCCTGCATTTTCACCAGTTTTGAGTTGAACCATTGTAATCAAGGTTGAGTCATGAACGGAGGATGTTGCACAACGGACAATGGGAGTAAACAGTAACAGCAAGATGGCGGTGCATCTTGATTACCTGCGAGCTTTTGTTTTTATTATTTCAGATATTTGTCTAAATTCCATTTTTTTCTGAAGATGTATCCTTTTCCATTGCTGCACTTTGCTTCCTCTCCAAACTCATGGCATGCCCACTGATGTAATCATGGTTCACGCTGGAAAAAACCATCTATGTTTTGATTCCAGATGAGAACCGACTTTTCAGGTTTCAAACCAATTTATTTTTGGTCGAAATGCTCTGGGGTGGGTTTCCCAAAAGCCTCTTAACGCTAAGAGCATCTTAACTAAGAGCGAGCATTCATTGTGTTGCTCGCTCGGCCATTTACGATGATCTTTGTGCTGCGATGCTTTTGGGAAACTTGGGCCTGAACGGTTCAAAACTTGGTGTGTGAACAAGAACGGAACCAGTTCCCTGTTGGTGGAAAAGGGGTAAGAGAGGTCAGACTTGGGATGATGATCAGAGAGGCAAGACATGTTACCACACACCCCCAGTCCTGCAAGTATCCAAACTGACCCAAGACACTCTAGAAAACAAAATGGCTCCCTACATAATGCACTACATGTGGATTGAAATAATGTTTTTTGCACACTTTATAGTCCCTGCTCTTAAACATATGGACTATACCCATATTTAAGGACTTCTTTACTCAGTTTGCAGCAGAGTGCGAAGCGGCTGGGATGAGGATCAGCACCTCCATGACAGTTGGACAGACGGATCGGGGCAGTGTCAGCAGTGATGCGGATGCTAAACCAGTCTATTGTGGTAAAGAGAGAGCTGAGTGTTAGGGTTTTGCTGGGAATCGAACCCGGGTCGCTGGTGTAGTAATCCAGTAAACCCCCACTAGGGCACCAGGGGAATGACTCAAGTGCAGAGGAGTGAGGCGAAGGTAGAGTACAAAAACAGTTTATTGTCAAAAAGCACAGAAGATCAAAAATCCAAAGAAAAAGTAAAATCCAAACGCTCAGAAGATATAAGGGAAAAATAAAATATCCAAAAGTTCAAAGTCCAAAAATCAGAAAAGAAAAGGCAAAAATGCAAAACGCTCAGAAGATCCAAAATGTCAAGTACAAAGTCCAAAAAGAAAGCAAAATACCAAAGAACACAAGGACATAAGCAAGGTACACGGGACAGAGGTTACTAGCCATAAGCAGCACAAAGACTCCGTGACAAGAGGCTAAACTGAGGAAGTATATATAGCCAGGGTAATTAAGAAACAAGGCGGGGCAGGAAATAAAGAACAGGTGGGGCTAACAGGCACATGGAAACACAGGCTATCAAAACAAACACAAAAAACACAGAAGCAGTGGCGGCCTCTAGAGGCCAAAACAAACATGAGAAGATAAAGAAATAACAGCTGCCTCTAGAGGCCAAGACAGTCCCCAGTCCTAACAGGACCCCCCCCCCCCCCCCCCCAAGGAGCATCTCCTGACGTTCCCAGGGCGATCCGGATGGGCCAAATGGAAGTCCCGACAAAGTTCTTTGTCTAACACGTCCCGAGCGGGGACCCAACAGCGCTCCTCAGGGCCATAGCCCTCCCAGTCCACTAGATATTGAAGCCCGCCGCGGACCCGGCGGGAGTTGAGCAGGCGGCGCACAGTGAACACGGTCTGACCCTGGAGGATGCGGGGAGGCGGGGGATTCCTAGGGGCAGGGGCATACGAGGATGACAGTACGGGCCGCAGAAGGGATACATGGAATGTGGGGTTGATCCTTAGAGTCCGGGGCAACTGGAGCCGGTAGGCGACAGGGTTCACCCTGCGCACAACCTTGAAGGGGCCAACGTAGCGAGGAGCAAGCTTGTGGTTCTCCACCCGCAGTGGAAGGTCCTTGGCGGACAGCCAAACCCGCTGCCCAGGGCGGAAAATGTGGGCAGGCCTTCTATGGCGGTTGGCCTGAGTCTGGTTGGCCCGAGTCTGGTTGGCCCTGGAAGTCTGGATGAGGGTCCTCCTGACCTTGTTCCAGGTCTTGCGACACCGTCTCATGTACTGGTTGACCGAGGGCACCCCAGCGTCCTCCTCCTGTTCTGGAAACAGAGGTGGCTGGAATCCGAATTGGCACTGGAACGGCGACAACCTGGTGGCCGATGACTGCAGGGTGTTGTGGGTGTACTCCGCCCATGGCAGCCAGGTGCTCCATGATGTCGGGTTATCCATCACCAGGCCTCGCAGGGTGGTTTCCAGGTCCTGGTTGAGCCTCTCCGTCTGGCCATTGGACTGGGGGTGGAACCCAGAGGAGAGGCTGGCGGTGGCCCCGATGAGCTTGCAGAACCCCCGCCACACTCGGGAGGAGAACTGGGGCCCCCGGTCTGAGACGATGTCCTGTGGGAGACCAAAGACTCGGAAGACATGAGTAAATATTAGTTTGGCTGTTTCAAGGGCAGAAGGGAGCTTGCACAGCGGTATAAAGCGGCAGGCCTTAGAGAATCTGTCGACTATGACCAAAATGACCGTGTTACCTTGAGAGTCTGGAAGGCCCGTGATGAAGTCGACCGCCACATGGTTCCAGGGACGCCGGGGAATAGGCAGAGGATGCAGGAGGCCCTGGGGATGCTGTCGTGGGTTCTTGCTTCTGGTGCACACATCACAAGACAGGACGAATGACCTTACTTCCTTCTTCATGCTTGGCCACCAGAAGCGTCTTTTCAAGAAGTCCAGGGTCCTCCGAGCTCCTGGGTGGGCAGTGAGAGGGGATGAGTGACCCCACTGGAGGACCTTGGCCCAGGCTTGATGTGGGACGTACAAGAGGCCCGGTGGCCCCGTCCCAGGACCGGGTCCTGGCGTTGGGCTCGTCAGACGGCCTCCTCAACACCCCAGCGGACAGGGGCCACAATCCGGGACACAGGGATAATAGGCCCAACTTTACTCTCCCTGTTGGTGGGAGCGAACAGCCTGGAAAGCGCGTCAGGTTTGGTGTTCTTAGAGCCGGGGCGGTATGATAGGGTGAAGTCGAACCGACTGAAAAACAAGGCCCACCTAGCCTGTCGTGGATTGAGTCTCTTGGCTTGCTGGAGGTACTCCAGGTTCTTGTGGTCCGTCCAAACCAGAAATGGATGTTGCGCTCCCTCCAGCCAGTGCCTCCACTCCTCAAGGGCCAGTTTAACTGCTAGCAGTTCTCGATCCCCCACATCATACCGGGCCTCCGCAGGACTCAGGCGGTGGGAGAAGTATGCGCAGGGGTGCAACCTTCCATCCAAGCGTTGAGAGAGGACCGCGCCGACGCCGCTGTCCGAGGCGTCCACCTCGACGATGAAGGGTTATGAAGGGTCCGGGAGGACCAGAAATGGGTGCCATGCAGAAGCGGTGCTTGAGGTCTTTGAACTCCTTTTCTGCCTGAGGAGACCAGACATATGATCCACCTGTCTTTTTGGTGAGGTCCGATATGGGTGCTGCTACAGAACTGAAGTTCCTGACAAACTTGCGGTAGAAGTTAGCAAATCCTAAGAACCGCTGAACCTCTTTGACGGACTTGGGGGTGGGCCAGTCCCAGATGGCCAGGGTCTTGGCTGGATCCATCTGGAGTTGTCCTGTCCGTACAATAAAACCCAGAAAGGAGACCTTGGGGACATGAAACTCGCATTTATGGGCCTTAGCAAACAGATTGTTCTGTAGTAGCCTCTGGAGAACCTGGCGGACATGGTGGCGGTGCTCCTGCATGGTCTTGGAAAATATTAGGATGTCGTCGAGGTAGACGAAAACGTACTGGTTGATCATATCCCTCAAGACGTCGTTGATAAGGACCTGAAAAACAGCTGGTGCATTGGTGAGTCTGAAGGGCATCACCTGGTACTCATATTGCCCTGACGGGGTGTTAAAGGCAGTCTTCCACTCGTCTCCCTGTCGGATACGGATGAGGTGGTATGCGTTCCGTAAGTCCAACTTGGTGAAGACAGTGGCGCCTTGGAGCAGGTCGAACGCTGTGGACATCAGTGGAAGGGGATAGCGGTTGTGCACAGTGATCTTGTTCAGGCCCCTGTAGTCAATACACGGTCGGAGCCCCCCATCCTTCTTGCCGACAAAGAAGGAGCCGGCACCAGCAGGTGAGGTAGAGGGTCGAATGAACCCAGAGACCAGGGCGTCCTTGATGTATTCCTCCATGGCCTTGCATTCTGGCTGAGAGAGGGAAAACAGTCTGCCCTGAGGAGGGGTAGTCCCAGGGAGCAAGTCGATGGCACAGTCGTAGGTGCGGTGCGGAGGAAGAACGGCGGCCCTACTCTTGCTGAAGACTTCTTTAAGATCCCAGTACTCTGTGGGAACTTGAGATAACTCGGTGAGATCAGGAGGCTCAGCAGGAGACACAGGAGAGCGAGAGAGCAGACAAGAGGCATGGCATGCAGGGCCCCATTCCACAACCTGGCTTGTTACCCAGTCTATGCACAGGTTGTGGCGGGTAAGCCAAGGAAGGCCTAGAATCACTGGGAACTCTGGCGAATGAATAAGGTGCAGGGATATTTCTTCTTTGTGACCTTGAGACTGGAGAAAGACTGGAGAAGTAACTTGGGTGACTCTTCCATCACCTAAAGCTTGGCCATCCAGGGCAGACACAGACAGCGGGACTTCAAGAGGTGCAGTCGGGACATTGATTCTTCGGGCGAAGTGGACATCCATAAAGTTTCCAGCCGCCCTGGAGTCTAACAAGGCCTGGCAAGAGTGGACGGACTCACCCCAGGAGATGGAGACCGGGATGTAGACTCCTTGACCAGGAAGTTCGGGAGAGACGGTAGGCCCCGTCACAACCCTCCCTCGGCTGGACGGGGCGGTCCTTTTCCCGAGAGCTCGGGACATGATGCTTGGAAGTGGCCAGGCTTGCCACAGTAGATGCAGCACTTGTCCCTCCTTCTGCGCTCCCTCTCAGATGCAGAGAGACGGGTACGGCCCACTTGCATGGGCTCCGGACAGTCACTGGAGGAGGTAGACGGGCTCCAGGTCGAGGCAGTGAGGCCGGGGAAGCTCAGGACTTGGTGGCGTTCTCTAATCCTATGTATGTAGTGGAAGTTCATTATGTCTGATTATTTAAGTATTTTTAAGTTCGTTTCTTAGACAAGGATTTTAAGATCGTTACCTTGTTAACAGTTTCAGCGTGAATCTTCCGCCTTCCTCAGAACTCTCACCAGATGTTAGGTGGTGACGTGCCTTATCAGCTGATTTTACGTTATGGAGGCGTGAATGTCCCGCCCAATTTGACAGGTAGTTCACGCCTCCTGCTGTCAGAGTCATTCGCGCTGAAGAAAATAGATACCAGCATTGGATTTTAGAGGCAGTGGAGATACGCAAGCGGGCACAAAGAACGATAAACCAGGATGAGGGAGCGCCGTCCTGGGGGAGTGACCTGACAGGGCCTCACATTGGCTTGCGAGTGTTCGTCCATGAGTGTCCATGGTCGCTCCGAAGCATGTTAAAGCTGCCATAATTCCCTGAAGGTTGGCCAGGTAGACAGTTGAAGCAGCCTCTGCTGAGTCGGTCATGACAGAGTCTTTCTGTTAGGGTTTTGCTGGGAATCGAACCCAGGTCGCTGGTGTAGTAATCCAGTAAACCCCCACTAGGCCACCAGGGGAATGACTCAAGTGCAGAGGAGTGAGGCGAAGGTAGAGTACAAAAACAGTTTATTGTCAAAAAGCACAGAAGATCAAAAATCCAAAGCAAAAAGTAAAATCCAAACGCTCAGAAGATATAAGGGAAAAATAAAATATCCAAAAGTTCAAAGTCCAAAAATCAGAAAAGAAAAGGCAAAAATGCAAAACGCTCAGAAGATCCAAAATGTCAAGTACAAAGTCCAAAAAGAAAGCAAAATACCAAAGAACACAAGGACATAAGCAAGGTACACGGGACAGAGGTTACTAGCCATAAGCAGCACAAAGACTCCGTGACAAGAGGCTAAACTGAGGAAGTATATATAGCCAGGGTAATTAAGAAACAAGGCGGGGCAGGAAATAAAGAACAGGTGGGGCTAACAGGCACATGGAAACACAGGCTATCAAAACAAACACAAAACACAGAAGTAGTGGCGGCCTCTAGAGGCCAAAACAAACATGACAAGATAAAGAAATAACAGCTGCCTCTAGAGGCCAAGACAGTCCCCAGTCCTAACACTGAGCCAAAAGGCAAAACTCTCAATTTACTGGTCGATCTACATTCCCACTCTCACCTGTGGTCACGAGCTATGGGTAGTGACCAAAAGAATGACATCGCGGATACAAGCAGTAGAAATGAGTTTTCTCTGCAGGGTGGCTGGGGTCTCTCTTAGAGACAGGGTGAGAAGCTTGGTCATTCGGGAGAGACTCAGAGTAGAACCACTGCTCCTCCACATCGAAAGGAGTCAGTTGAGGTGGTTCAGGCACCTTGTTAGGATGCCCCCTGGACACCTCCCCAGGGAGGTTTTCTGGGCATGCCCCACCGGGATAAGACCCCGGGGCAGACCCAGGACACACTGGAGAGATTACATCTCTCAGCTGGCCTGGGAACGCCTCGGTATTCCCCCAGAAGAGCTGGTGGAGGTGGCCGGGGAGAGGGAAGTCTGGGCTGCTCTGCTTAGGCTGCTACCCCCGTGATCCGGATAAGCGGTAGAAGATGGATGGATTTATTCACTCTCAGACCCTGAACAAGTGATTTATTAAAGGCAAGTGCACGTGTTTGCTGAAGCAGTTACTAAAAGACAGTAAGTTGAGATTTCTTATCCAGTTAATATTAGACAGTGTAAGTGTCAACTGTAACACAAAACATATGTTGTGTGCGACAAGAGCATAGTTACGGTCACCCAAACCAAAACTTCCAAAACTTTTGAATAGCAGTGTAACTTTCTGTGTTTGAGTGAAACTCAGTTCAAATGAAGCATACATCAAATACAGAAACAGCTTTATTGGTCAAGGAATTAGTTTCCAGCTTTCAGGTGCTTATGGTACTTACAATGAGTGCAACACACAGTGGGGTACAACACATAATAAAGAAATATATTAAAGTAGGAAAAATTAGCAAAAATAGAATTTTAAAAAATAAAGACCAATATAACCAATACTAGTATAACCAATATACTGCACCTTATAATTCCACAGATGCAGAAGTATATCTGCTCAGTTCTGTTTATCTGTATTTAGGTATTATTTGTATGCTGTTGTATTTGGGGAGAGCAGTGAGACTTGGTATGAGTTTTCAGATTTTGTAGACTGTGTGAAATTCTTTGCAGGTCGCATCACATTCATATTGCATTAGAGAGTATTTACTATACCCTTTTACCACAACATTAGTTTCTCAGCTTGGCACATATACCAGACTTCAGTCTTCATGTTTTCTGTCATTATTTTTTGCAGGGAGACATGAAACATCATGTTGGAAGACTTAGGACATAGTGGGGAGACATGGAACAACAACAACAACAAAAAATACCTAGCTTCATCCTACATGTTTAATTTTTATTATTAAAACTTGTACCATGTGAACTGTATGAACGCACAATGCTGGTACAGTGATAGAAAACTGTCAGTTTACCAAAACCTCTCATCTCATTTCATTATCTGTAGCCGCTTTATCCTGTCCTAGAGGGTCGCAGGCAAGCTGGAGCCTATCCCAGCTGACTACGGGCGAAAGGCGGGGTACACCCTGGACAAGTCGCCAGGTCATCACAGAGCTGACACATAGACACAGACAACCATTTACACTCACATTCACACCTACGGTCAATTTAGAGTCACCAGTTAACCTAACCTGCATGTCTTTGGACTGTGGGGGAAACCGGAGCACCCGGAGGAAACCCACGCAGACAAGGGGAGAGCATGCAAACTCCACACAGAAAGGCCCTCACTGGCCATGGGGCTCTAACTCAGACCTTCTTGCTGTGAGGTGACAGTGCTAACCACTACACCACTGTGCCGCCCTAGTTTACCAAAACCTGACGAGACAAAACAGTTCCATTCTCAAGAAGGAATGAAATAAGTTTAATCCTCATGCAGGGACACACCCACATTTTTAACCAACATTTCTAAACAAATATTTGTAAACCACAAGGGAAAAAAAAAAACATGACATGATGAACTGTCCCAACTCTCCCCATCTGGCCATTTAAAAAAATAATAATAATTTTTCAAATGTGTATATTTCAGATTCTTCTATTTTTATTCTATGTATATCGCTACTTTTTGTCTTTGCTAAATTATTCTATTTTAACTGTTCAAGCACCAATCACCAAAGCAAAGTCCTTGTATGTGTGAACGTACTTGGCAATAAACTTGATTCTGATTCTGATAATCAGGAAGCCATGGCCTAATGGTTAGAGAAGCAGCTTTGGGACCAAAAGGTTGCCAGTTCGATTCCCTGGACCAGTAGGAATGGCTGAAGTGCCCTTGAGCAAGGCACCAAACCCCCACCTGCTCCCCAGGCTGCTCTGGGTGTGTTGTACGTTGCTCTGGATAAGAGCATCTGCTAAATGCCTGTAATGTAATATAATAATACTATATCTGGTCACTCTAGGCTACATACTTTAATTCCTAACAAATCCTCAATTCACCAGTGTATATTACACCATAGACTGGGGGTGGAGGCGCAGTAGAAAATACAAGTTTTGGTTGATAAAATATTGAACTGTACAAACCTTGCTAGGGGCGACACGGTGGTGTAGTGGTTAGCGCTGTCGTCTCACAGCAAGAAGGTCTGGGTTCGAGCCCCGTGGCCGGCGAGGGCCTTTCTGTGCGGAGTTTGCATGTTCTCCCCGTGTCCGCGTGGGTTTCCTCCGGGTGCTCTGGTTTCCTGCACAGTCCAAAGACATGCAGGTTAGGTTAACTGGTGACTCTAAATTGACCGTAGGTGTGAATGTGAGTGTGAATGGTTGCCTGTGTCTATGTGTCAGCCCTGTGATGACCTGGCGACTTGTCCAGGGTGTACCCCGCCTTTCGCCCATAGTCAGCTGGGATAGGCTCCAGCTTGCCTGCGACCCTGTAGAACAGGATAAAGCGGCTACAGATAATGAGATGAGATGAGACAAACCTTGCTGCAGTGTCCAGCTTCATGGCTCCAAAGGAAGTCTGTTACTCGAAGGGGCAACATCGAACTTCTGATGGAATCTAAAACCTGATTGGTTGAAATTAATTTATAGGAATACAAACTGTCCCAAGTCTCCCCACTCTCCCCTGCCTACTACTTTTCCTGTAGAAAAATCCACGGAATTACTTGACGTAAACAAGTCACATGACACCGTGCAGCGGCGTCTCCTTACAATGTGAATGCAAGCTGTTCTCAGACATGTATGATTTTCTATTTTTAGATTTACTTTATATGTAACGTTCGTTACTTTTGACAACGATGTTGAGGAAATTGGGAAGAACCTGGTGTGAGTTTTGCAGTACAAAGATCATTGTTCACTGGTAGAGCGAGCAGCGCAATGAACACTCTCTCTCCTAG